>NC_090053.1:21184157-21254157 GCF_038355195.1 Osmerus mordax | reverse complement strand
AGTACTGTGTAGTAGCAGTACTGTGTAGTAGCAGTACTGTGTAGTAGCAGTACTGTGTAGTAGCAGTACTGTGCAGTAGCAGTACTGTGCAGTAGCAGTACTGTGTAGTAGCAGTACTGTGTAGTAGCAGTACTGTGCAGTAGCAGTACTGTGTAGTAGCAGTACTGTGCAGTAGCAGTACTGTGTAGTAGCAGTACTAGCAGCGTGGAGGTCTACGCAGGGCCTACCCTGATCATCTGCTTGCAGACCCTCATGAGCTGGTAGTCCATCTCTGGGTCCAGCATCTCCACCTCCTGCAGTCTGAACACACGGCGGTGACAGCGCTGGCTCAGCTGTTTCTTGTTCTCCTTCAGACACTCGATGACCTGCGCACACACACACACACACGCACACAACCAGAGGACAAATATGGGAATTAATTGACTAAAAAACAAGAGAAAGGAGAGCGAGAGAATGAGAGAGAAGGAGAGGGGAGAGACAAAGAGAGGCTGACCTGAGCGTTTCCGAAGGCCACGTTCTGACACAGCCTGGTGATGTCCTGCTTACACGAGTCGTACAGCTCTGGCTCCAGACGGATGTCCTCTGACTGACACCACAGCACAGTTACAACCAGCCCCTCACCTCCACCTCACACAGTGTGTGACGTGTGTGTGATGTGACGTGTGTGTGTGTGTGTGATGTGACGTGTGTGTGTGTGTACCATCTCCAGCTCCTCCACCCTCAGCTGCTTGCGACACCTGACAGACACGCGCTGCTCCCGGGCCTCCTGTAGGGTGTCGTTCCTCACTGTGGTGCTGAGGCACACCACCACATCCACCCTGCACACACACACACACACACACACACACGTTATACACCACCACATCCACCCTGCACACACACACACACACACACGTTATACACCACCACATCCACCCTGCACACACACACGTTAATACACCACCACATCCACCCTGCACACACACACACACACACACGTTAATACACCACCACATCCACCCTGCACACACACACACACACACGTTAATACACCACCACATCCACCCTGCACACACACACACACACACACACGTTATACACCACCACATCCACCCTGCACACACACACACACACACGCACGTTATACACCACCACATCCACCCTGCACACACACACGTTAATACACCACCACATCCACCCTGCACACACACACACACACACACACGTTAATACACCACCACATCCACCCTGCACACACACACACACACACGTTAATACACCACCACATCCACCCTGCACACACACACACGTTAATACACCACCACATCCACCCTGCACACACACACACACACACACGTTAATACACCACCACATCCACCCTGCACACACACACACACACACGTTAATACACCACCACATCCACCCTGCACACACACACACACACACACACACACACACACACGTTAATACACCACCACATCCACCCTGCACACACACACACACACACGTTAATACACCACCACATCCACCCTGCACACACACACACACACACGTTAATACACCACCACATCCACCCTGCACACACACACGTTAATACACCACCACATCCACCCTGCACACACACACACACACGTTAATACACCACCACATCCACCCTGCACACACACACACGTTAATACACCACCACATCCACCCTGCACACACACACACACACACGTTAATACACCACCACATCCACCCTGCACACACACACACACACACACACACGTTAATACACCACCACATCCACCCTGCACACACACACACACACACGTTAATACACCACCACATCCACCCTGCACACACACACACACACACACACACACGTTAATACACCACCACATCCACCCTGCACACACACACGTTAATACACCACCACATCCACCCTGTACACACACACGTTAATACACCACCAGATCCACCCTGCACACACACACACGTTAATACACCACCACATCCACCCTGCACACACACACGTTAATACACCACCACATCCACCCTGCACACACACACACACGTTAATACACCACCACATCCACCCTGCACACACACACACACGTTAATACACCACCACATCCACCCTGCACACACACACACGTTAATACACCACCACATCCACCCTGCACACACACACGTTAATACACCACCACATCCACCCTGCACACACACACGTTAATACACCACCACATCCACCCTGCACACACACACGTTAATACACCACCACATCCACCCTGCACACACACACACGTTAATACACCACCACATCCACCCTGCACACACACACGTTAATACACCACCACATCCACCCTGCACACACACACACGTTAATACACCACCACATCCACCCTGCACACACACACGTTAATACACCACCACATCCACCCTGCACACACACACACACGTTAATGCACCACCACATCCACCCTGCACACACACACACACATTAATACACCACCACATCCACCCTGCACACACACACACACACGTTAATACACCACCACATCCACCCTGCACACACACACACACACACGTTAATACACCACCACATCGACCCTGCACACACACACACACACACGTTATACACCACCACATCCACCCTGCACACACACACGTTAATACACCACCACATCCACCCTGCACACACACACGTTAATACACCACCACATCCACCCTGCACACACACACGTTAATACACCACCACATCCACCCTGCACACACACACACACACACGTTAATACACCACCACATCCACCCTGCACACACACACACACACGTTAATACACCACCACATCCACCCTGCACACACACACGTTAATACACCACCACATCCACCCTGCACACACACACGTTAATACACCACCACATCCACCCTGCACACACACACGTTAATACACCACCACATCCACCCTGCACACACACACACGTTAATACACCACCACATCCACCCTGCACACACACACACGTTAATACACCACCACATCCACCCTGCACACACACACACGTTAATACACCACCACATCCACCCTGCACACACACACACACGTTAATACACCACCACATCCACCCTGCACACACACACACGTTAATACACCACCACATCCACCCTGCACACACACACACGTTAATACACCACCACATCCACCCTGCACACACACACACGTTAATACACCACCACATCCACCCTGCACACACACACGTTAATACACCACCACATCCACCCTGCACACACACACACGTTAATACACCACCACATCCACCCTGCACACACACGTTAATACACCACCACATCCACCCTGCACACACACACACACACACACGTTAATACACCACCACATCCACCCTGCACACACACACGTTAATACACCACCACATCCACCCTGCACACACACACACACACGTTAATACACCACCACATCCGCCCTGCACACACACACACACGTTAATACACCACCACATCCACCCTGCACACACACACACACACGTTAATACACCACCACATCCACCCTGCACACACACACACACACACACGTTAATACACCACCACATCCACCCTGCACACACACACACACACACGTTAATACACCACCACATCCACCCTGCACACACACACACGTTAATACACCACCACATCCACCCTGCACACACACACACGTTAATACACCACCACATCCACCCTGCACACACACACACACACACACGTTAATACACCACCACATCCACCCTGCACACACACACACACACACACGTTAATACACCACCACATCCACCCTGCACACACACACACGTTAATACACCACCACATCCACCCTGCACACACACACACACACACACGTTAATACACCACCACATCCACCCTGCACACACACACACACACGTTAATACACCACCACATCCACCCTGCACACACACACACACACACACACACGTTAATACACCACCACATCCACCCTGCACACACACACACGTTAATACACCACCACATCCACGTTAATACACCACCACATCCACCCTGCACACACACACACACACGTTAATACACCACCACATCCACGTTAATACACCACCACATCCACCCTGCACACACACACACACGTTAATACACCACCACATCCACCCTGCACACACACACACACACACATGTTAATACACCACCACATCCACCCTGCACACACACACGTTAATACACCACCACATCCACCCTGCACACACACACACACACACACGTTAATACACCACCACATCCACCCTGCACACACACACACGTTAATACACCACCACATCCACCCTGCACACACACACACACACACGTTAATACACCACCACATCCACCCTGCACACACACACGCAGGTTAATCCATCCAATCACATCTAAGTACTGATGGCTGTGAGTCCAGGAGGAGTGACTGGTCTCCTGGTAGCGAGGAGGCTCACTTCTTCTTGATGTTGGGACACAGTTTGAGCACATCCTCCTTGCACGCCATCTTGAACTTGTAGGAGAAGCGGAAGTCCTTGATCTGGATCTGAAGCACGGAGGGGAGAGGGCATGGACAGCCACATGAACGAGGGCTCGACATGAAACACTTGTCCAGGACAGTGTGACAAGTACAATGCAGCAAAACATTGTCAAGTGTCAAGTGAAAGAGACAGAGACAGAGAGAGAGAGACAGACAGAGACAAAAAGATAGACTCACCAGTTGGAAGTGTGTGACGCCCACGACACACTTGTCATTCATCTCCTTCTGGTGTTTATTCTGCACCAAACACTCCATCAGGTCCCCTGTGTCTATCTGGTTATCAGCCACCTCCTGAGGGGGGGGGGCAAGCTGTTTAGCTTCAACAGAAAGGTCATTTTTAAACACGTTACTGTGACCCTGTTAGAACTAGGACCGTCTGACCCTGTATACAGAAGAGGCACCGTGGGTGTGTAGCTTTGGGTGAAGGCACTCACGTGACAGTGGGCCTGGATGACTGGGTCACAGGCTCTCATCAGCAGGGTCTCCATCTGGATGTCCTGAGACAGAGACAGAGAGAGAGACACACAAGTTCCTTCAACTGGCTCACTCATCACACTGGAATCCTCCTGTAGCGTTCAGAGTAGTACATATGTTAACAAGACATTTGTGTGGGTCTTACCTCAGATCACAGTTCATTCCTATCGTAATGATTAAGTATCTTTAGTAGGACAGATTTCTGACCTCAGAGGACTCCCCATCTCTGTGTAGGTCTGACCTCAGAGGACTCCCCATCTCTGTGTAGGTCTGACCTCAGGAGTACCTATCTCTGTGTAGGTCTGACCTCAGGAGTACCTATCTCTGTGTAGGTCTGACCTCAGGAGTCCCCATCTCTGTGTAGGTCTGACCTCAGGAGTACCTATCTCTGTGTAGGTCTGACCTCAGGAGTCCCCATCTCTGTGTAGGTCTGACCTCAGGAGTACCTATCTCTGTGTAGGTCTGACCTCAGGAGTACCTACACTCTGTGTAGGTCTGACCTCAGGAGTACCTATGCTCTCACCTCAGACCAGAGCTCAGTCAGGTTTCCTGCCACGTCTCTGCACTCTGGGACGAGGTCTTCCAGGTGGTCCTGCAGGCAGTCCAGCTCCTGTAGGTCACATCACAGCAGGACACGTCACATCACAGCAGGACACATCACATCACAGCAGGACACATCACATCACAGCAGGACACATCACATCACAGCAGGACACATCGGTCAGTCACACAGGGAGAAAAGCCAATCACCTCAAACATTGACATGGCTCTGCGTGCGTGAGCGTGCGTGAGCGTGCGTGAGCGTGCGTGAGCGTGCGTGAGCGTGCGGGCTCCCACCTGGCCAGCCTCGGTCTTTTCGCTGCACCACTTCCCCAGGTCAGTCATGCAGCGTTTCTGCAGCTCAGGGTCCAGCTTCACGTCCAGCGCCCTCTGGTGGAGGATACGCTGAACCTCCACCTTACAGTCCCTGGACAGCTGGAGAGGGGAGGAGGAGGGGAGGTGGAGAGAGTCAGATCAGTGCTGTGTAACAACAGATATACAGTACAGGGAGAGGAGGATAGTACAAGCTTCACATTAAGAATGATTGATTTTGTCTTTTGCTGTGTTAATTAGGTAATCTGGAGAAATCATGTCTCCAAAAAAGAAACCTTGATCCTCATTACACAGCTGTATAATCCTCAATTTCAGTTCCACCAAATCACTTCCCTTTGAATTAGCCAGCAGACACAGTCCTGGAAGGGTAACATTCCCTGATCTGATTAAGATCTGTACCAATCAACCATCATCACCAGACTGCAGCCTTACTTACATCAGAACCATGTTCTGTGGTGAGTTCACCTGGACACCTTTCAGAAGGGCATGATGGACACAGTACTGAGAGACATTGTTGTAATCAGTTTTCTACACAAATATGGAAGATACAAGAAGTGAAAAACAACCTTCTTAGTAACCACTGTATGTATGTGTGTGTGTGTGTGTGTGTGTGGAGCAGCGTGTGTGTGTGTGTGTGGGTGAGTGTGTTGAACAGCATGTGCAGTGTTTACGCTATGTTGATTTTTCCGTGGCGGCCCGCCAAGGCCAAATTTCTGCCGCCACGGTATCAGAAATAGGACTGTATAACATTTTAGGCCGTCTATCAGCAGTGATTGTTAGAAAGCGTATCGGAGGATTGCACGGACACGCGCTTCACAGCGCAGTTGAGATTGCGTGTGTGCGTCCTTGAGAACTGTAAGTCGTATAACTTATGTTGTCAGTTCATTTAAGGCTGTTATTGTATTAATCTATAGTTCTTTCTAATTTAAATTAAGTTAACTGGTGATTTTCGTTGTTTGTAGGCTATTCTTCCCCTGCTAGCTAAATTGCACATGTCGATTCAATAGCGATTGCTGCCCTTGCGCACGTTTGTATTTTAGGTGCATTATTATGCTGAAGTCGTTTGAATTAATAGTGGGTATATTGTTATGATTAGCTACAGAATGCTTCGCCTATCAAGATCAAATGAAGCAGACAGTGTACATGCTTCCGAGTGGCCCCTTAATCGATAGGCTAGGCTACTGACCATTTACAATAAGTTACGTCAATTATTAATTGGCAGCATTTATGCCATTTAGAACATACTTTATGAGTGTAAGGTGTCATTAAGTAGCCTAACATTATTTCTTTAGAGGAAATAGGACAAAAATATGTGCAATATTACATTAGCTATTAGACTATTACATTAACCTGCTCCGAAATATAGGGTTAGGGTTAGTACTTTGTTTCGGCCGGGGGGGCGGGAGAGTGAGTGTGTTGAGCAGCATGTGTGTGTGTGGAGCAGCGTGTGTGTGTTAAGCAGTGTGTGTGTGTGTGTGTGTTGAGCAGTGTGTGTGTGTGTGTGTTGACAGTGTGTGTGTGTGGAGCAGCGTGTGTGTGTGTGGAGCAGCGTGTGTGTTAAGCAGTGTGTGTGTGTGTGTGTGGAGCAGCGTGTGTGTTAAGCAGTGTGTGTGTGTTCAGCAGTGTGTGTGTGTGTGTGGAGCAGCGTGTGTGTGAGAGCCTGCAGGGCCCTACCCGTCGGCCCTGCTCCTCAGAGCGGTAGGCGTGGCGGTAGAGGCAGGAGAACACGGCCCCCGGGGGCATGACCTCGCTGGTCTCGTTCCAGCCGTGCGTGTGGCACAGACGGGACGCGTCACCCTGGCACTTCTTATACAGGACCGGGTCCAGCCTGGGGACAGCAACACACACTGGAATAATACTGACATCTAACAACTAACAATAACCTATACTAAGATGAACAAGTGTGTGTGTGTGTGTGTAAGGGCAGCAGTGGATCTGGCTGAGGGGAGATCACATGACTCACTTCCAGTCTCTGGCGATGAAGTACTGCAGTTCCAGCAGCCTGTGTTCACAGTCCTCCAGCATCTTGTCAGTGTACAGGTGCTCCATCAGACACGACAGGATCCTACACACACACACACACACGCAGGCACGTCAGGACAGGCAGAGCCGGACAGGCAGAGCCGGACAGGCAGAGCCGGACAGGCAGAGCCGGACAGGCAGAGCCGGACAGGCAACTCACATGGGGTCTCCGTTACGGATGTGTTTGCAGGCGGTCTGGATGACCGACTCACAGGCCTCGTTCAGGGCCCGGTCGATCCTGTAGTCAGCCCCCGGGTCGGCCTCCTGGATCAGGTTCTGTAGCTGAGGAACGAGGAACCACACAAGCCATCAACAACACTGACACCCCCTGGGGTGGTGGTGGTGGTGTGGTGTGGGGTGGTGGTGGTGGGGGTGGGGTGGTGTGGCGTGGTGGTGTGGTGTGGTGGTGTGGTGTGGTGGGGGTGGTGGTGGGGGTGGTGTGGCGTAGTGGGGGTGGTGTGGCCTGGTGGGGGTGGTGGTGGTGTAGTGGAGGGTACTCACGGCGCTCTGGCAGAGGGTGTCGATGGCGCCCGTGTTTCCTCGGCCCACCTTCATGAGGCAGTGCAGGGTGCGCCCCTTGCGGTGCAGCCCGGAGCAGTGGGCCTCGATCTCCCCGCGACACTGCAGCACGATCTCAGGGCTCAGGGAGAAGTCCTCCATCAGCATCCTCCTGTAGTCCAGCATCTCCCCCTGGCAGTCCCCGCTCACCGTACGCCCTAGGGGGAAACACACACACACAGTTAGTTCTGTAATGTGCTGATAGCATGTGGTGTTAGGCTGGAACAAAGTCCTAAACTGAAACCAAGTCCTAAAAATGTACACAAAAATAAACAGGAATTTATACAGAAATAAACAGATACAATAATGGAGGGATGAGAGGAGAGGGAGGAGGAGGAGGAGAGGGATGAGAGGAGAGGGAGGAGGAGGAGAGGGCATCACCTCTGTGGACGGCTGACTCCAGGCAGAGCAGCAGGTAGGAGAGACGAGCCTCGCGGGCGCGGGGCAGGTTGGTGTCCATGCTGCAGCGGTACTTCCTCAGGTCAGACTTGCAGGCCTTGGCCAGTGAGTAGCTCACCTTGTAGTCCTGGGCGATGAGCTTCTGCCTGGTGGTCAGTGCCTCCCTGCACTGAGACACCACAGGTTTTGTTTTAAATTGTTATTCTTATACTATCATCTTACATTCACAGAAGAATATTCTTATATTCAGACTCACCCGTTCAGACATGGCCTCTTCAAACTTGTGGTTGAAGAGACACTTGTACACTCTGCCCTCCCCCGCCGGAGTCTGCAACACAAACACAACACTACATCTCTACCCAGGATCCTGCACCAGTATACACCTCTACCCAGGACCCTGGTCTAGCCTGCACCAGTATACACCTCTACCCAGGACCCTGGTCTAGCCTGCACCAGTCTACATCTCTACCCAGGACCCTGGTCCAGCCTGCACCAGTATACACCTCTACCCAGGACCCTGGTCTAGCCTGCACCAGTCTGCATCTCTACCCAGGACCCTGGTCCAGCCTGCACCAGTCTACATCTCTACCCAGGACCCTGGTCCAGCCTGTCCCCCTCCCTCTGATCTGCAGCAGCAGGCAGGTTTCTCTCCACTCACGTTTTCACAGAAGTGCTCGCGGTCCTCGCGGCAGGAGAAGTACAGGTAGCGGTCCAGGTGGAAGTCGTCAGAGGAGAGCTCGGCCACGCGCATGATGGACTTCTTACAGTCGTCCCTGATGGCGTGAGCCCCCGGCTGCTCCTCCGCCTCGTGCACCAGCGCCTTCTCCAGGCAGCCGATCACCTCGCCCTGGGAGTGCAGGTCCTGGGAGAAGCAGGGAGGGAGAAGCAGGGAGGGAGAAGCAGGGAGGGAGAAGCAGGGTTTAGCTTAGTGGGATGCTCATGATTAACCGTGTAACCATCACAACACGAGTGTTTACGGGTTAATACTATCGGTTAAACAGTGTTGCCAATTTAACGACAATGTGGCTAGATTTAGCAACTTTTCACCTTCCCTAGTGACAAAAAGGTTGTATCTAGCGACTTTCTGCTACTTCGGGAATCTCCGTTGTTGTTGAGCAGCAGCAGAATTACTGGAACTGTACTTCCGTGATGTTATAGCCGCCAATCATGCAGGTACAGCCAGCGCTCTCAGATTCAATGAGTTTTCGTTTTATTAATCTGTTCTGTTGTTGTTTATGGTGCTTTCTAAAAATCAACCCCTTATAGGGGCAAAAAACATTTGATGTATTTTTTTCATTTGTGGTTCACAGACACTCGTCCATTCAAAAAAATGTATCTTGTCGGTAAACGGTTGTTAACGAGCGTCGGTTATCGGTCACATCCCTAGTTTAGTGGTTAGAGCATTTCACTGCAGTCCTGATGGGAAGGTTTTGCTCTGGCACGTCAACGCCGTCAATCACCGATTTACCGACCGGTCATTCAGAAATAAAAGCCACGAATAAAATACCATTAGTAGAATTGTTGGGAGAAAGAAACTGTCAGATGTGGTAACGGTTTAGTGGAGAGTTAGACTTGGGCTAACAGCCCCAGAAAACCTCAGACGCCTGAACATTACCAACTCCTGTAGACACAAGCTGTGTTGAAGCACAGGGTGCCAAATAACTGTAAAAACAATCTAACAAATCAGAAAGCAGCAAAACACACAGAGTGCTCCCATTACCTCTGAACTCACACACGCTGATTCATACTAATCTGAAGCTTTGCTAAAAGCTTTCCCAAACTGTCCTAATCCACTGTGATCACTGTGAGAAAAATGTATGTTCAGACTGAATCATAACTACTTTCCTTTCTGTTTTCAGACTCAATCCTACAGTTAGACCCTACTGCTGGTATAACAGTTAGACCCTACCTTCTGCTGGTATAACAGTTAGACCCTACCTTCTGCTGGTATAACAGAGCCTACCTTCTGCTGGTATAACAGAGCCTACCTTCTGCTGGTATAACAGAGCCTACCTTCTGCTGGTATAACAGAGCCTACCTTCTTCTGGTAAAACAGTTAGGCCCTACCTGCTGCTGGTATAACAAAGCCTACCTTCTGCTGGTATAACAGTTTCACCCTACCTTCTGCTGGTTTAACAGTTAGACCCTACCTTCTGCTGGTATAACAGAGCCTACCTTCTGCTGGTATAACAGTTAGACCCTACCTTCTGCTGGTATAACAGCCTACCTTCTGCTGGTATAACAGTTAGATCCTACCTTCTGCTGGTATAACAGTTAGATCCTACCTTCTGCTGGTATAACAGTTAGACCCTACCTTCTGCTGGTATAACAGAGCCTACCTTCTGCTGGTATAACAGAGCCTACGTTCTGCTGGTATAACAGACCCTACCTTCTGCTGGTATAACAGACCCTACCTTCTGCTGGTATAACAGACCCTACCTTCTTCTGGTATAACAGAGCCTACCTTCTGCTGGTATAATCTTATTCTGGAAATTAGAACAGCACCTTCCTTGTCCATTTTTAAAGTGATGTTAAAGACCTTTGACCTTGGTGTAACAGCCTACCTTGTCCCCGGTGCTGATGCTGCCACAGTGCAGGGCGTTGATGTCGTCGCGACACTTGTCCATGAAACCGCAGATGAGACGGTAGTTGCTGAAGATGATGGTGGCCATCTTGGTGATGTACTGGTTGCAGTGGTACTCTGTGATGTTGCTGCGGTGGTCCACCAGACAGGAGACCAGGTAGCCTTTCCCCCTCTCCTCCACTGCACACTCCTTAATCTGCACCAGGGGGAGGCACAGAACATACAACATCAAACACGATAGAGGTGACAGGTAGGTGACATGCTGAAGCCTGCAGCACACCATCTCACCTCAGGAATGGTGCTCTTGCACACCTCGACAGCCACAGACTCAAACTTGGGGTCAGTCGTCAGGTTCAGCTTATAGTTCCAAAGGAGCTGGAAGACGTTAAAATATTGAACAGAAAATATAGCAAAAGAGAAATAAATGAATAAGTCTGGAAAGCAGCTATTCCCAGAGTCTGTCACAAAACCACTTCAGCGATAGGATTTTATTTGCAATGCTTTTAAAACCTTACTGAAACAAAATATAGGCTTTGAAAAAGCAAGCAAGCCTCAGAATGAACTGGCTGTGGAAATGACTTAGCTGTGAATTAAAATAATCTTTGACAGACAATTTCCCAAACGTAGTAGTCGTACTGACAGGGCTGTTAAGAGAAGGGAGGAAGTTCAAACACTTACATGACTGCAGTCAGCAGCTATCTCTGGTTCCTGGAGGCAGGGGGAGAGAGAGGCAGAGAGACGGGCAGAGCGAGAGGGGCAGAGAAAGAGAGAGAGAGAGAAAAAGGTCAGTCAATGTGAGTGTAATGAAGGCATTTACTGTAAACGCCAAAAGATGTTCTCATCTGTCAGCGAAACATACAAGTTCAGCAGATTCTTCTCACAAGAACACATTCACTTCCCCATCAACGCAAAGATGTGCACTGGCGTTTAGGACCCTCGCAAGCAGTAAAAGCCTCCAGAATCTGACCCATATAATAGGCAGTAAAGATGGTGAGCACTTGTCAAAGCAATCAACAAGCTGATGTCTTACTGAGCCCCAACATACCTGACCCACCTCCATTCTGTACCAACCTCCGAGTCTAGGACCACCAAACAGACAACAGCTTCCCCCTCACAGCTAAACTAACCACTGCATCTCTGAGAACATCTCTGGAGGATGTGAAAGCCTTGCTATAAAAAGGCAGTCGTGCAGAAGGCTGGGCATAAATCTTAAATCAATCTATGAAAGAGCTACAATGGTATATTTCTTCTAATCTAGCCATTGTTGTACTGAAATCTGTAACCCATCAAAAACCGTGACCAGGGAACGCTATTCTATGGCTTGCCAATATTAGTGTAAGGGTTAGGACTCAAACATTTACTGAACAGTACGGTAAGCCATTAGATGGTTAATGCTTAATGGCTATCACATGTATTTGTTTAATATGCAGACGTTGGGCTGTTAATGCTGCTTTATAGAGCCAGCTATCCACCCTTCCCTCTGTCCAGATGTTGTTCTCTCAAACCACGTCTCACTTCCAAACCTGCAGAACAAACATTCAGCTAATGGTTAGGCCCCTCTCAAATACCTCCTCAACACTTCATCACCCAGGACTCTCGCTTTGTCTTGTCAAGAGTATACTTGTATAGAGGCTATTTTGATTGAGAGAGAGAGAGAGAGAGAGAGAGAGAGAGAGAGAGAGAGAGAGAGAGAGAGAGAGAGAGAGAGAGAGAGAGAGAGAGAGAGGAGAAAGGGAGAGAGAGAGAGAGAGAGAGAGAGAGAGAGAGAGAGAGGAGAAAGGGAAAGAGTGAGAAAGAGAAGAGCTAGAGAGTTAAAAAGAGAGAGGGAAGGAGAGGGATGAAAGAGAGAGAGAGAGAGGGAGGGAGAGGGGTGAAAGAGAGAGGGAGAGAGAGGGGTGAGAGAGAGAGGTTAAAAGAGAGAGTACTAGAGAGATACTGTTTCTGTGGCTCCACCGTTGCTTTGGCAATATGAACATTTGTTTCTTAATGCTAATAAAGCCAATTGAGTTGAATTGAAAGAGAGAGAAGGACAGAGAAAGACTATAAAAGCAGGCCAGTCAGTTCCGTAGACATCATGTGTCCTGCACTTAATTTGGGGAACTGTCTAACGAGGCCTAATTGACGGCCTCTGGTGGCCTGCTGACCAGCTCCGGGGTCAGAGCTTCCTCTATACTCTAGGAGCATGTCTAACATGCTGAGGAATGGAGCTTATATGATTTGCTGAGACATCCTTCTACTCAAAAAAGCATCCACACAGACTTCTGATTTGAGTGGACGTGTTAGTAAAGGGTACTTAGGTATTTTGTTTATGCTTTGGCCTGCACCTCAGCACTACATGGAGCTTTGACAAGGGGCCACGGAGCTGATAAAAATGGAAAATCCAATCAAAGCCAGAGCTGACCCTGGCTTGACCTCTGTGTGCTGCGCTCTGTGAGGACGGCAGTCACATGCATCCTTTTAACCACCAATCCTGTCAGATCATTATCATCAGGATGTTCTGTGAATAGAAGGTCCGGCCTGCACAGCCTGCGAGGTGTAAGTCTTCGTGACATTTCTCAAATCACCGTTCAAAAGATGCTTAATTACTGAAATGATCACTAAATGTACAACTACCTAGTGTTCATTGGCTAACTCAAGTCTAAATGTGTTGACATTCAGAAACTTCTCTTGCAGCAGTCATGCATTTCCTCCATTTTGGTTAAAAGGTTTTCCAACACAGGAAGCCACAGTCAACCCAGGCCTTCTCCACCCTGTTTCATGACAACCACGTAAACAAAACCACAACTGCCTGGACTACAGACACAGAAAAGGCTGGAGGCAGGAACAGCCCACTGCTCCCTACACCACTAACAGCCCAAGGTCCAGACATGCCTCCCAGCTCCAGGGAGGCCCACTGAGATGGCCCTGTACAGAGACTACTCATTCAGAACATTGGAAACTAGCCCAGATAAAAACAACAAGGGATATAAACGTTCAAAACCTTCTAGGTTTGCTAGGTGACATCTTCAACCGTAAAAGCACTCTTTACTTCAGCCATGCATAGTCTGTCCAGACCTGCTAGGAGGCATCTTAGAGTAAGACACTAGGACAATAAATGTTATGACCCCTGAATTATAGATTGGATGATCTATATCTACAGAGCCTTCTAACAAGACAATACAAGGACATTGGATATACGTTACCCGGATCACACCCCATCTAGCTAAGCTTGCTTAGTGCATAATTACGCGCACAGCTCAATGCTTGCCATGTTGTAGCTAGCTTCTAGCTATCTTGCACAAACTCCTGGGACACGACCTGGAATACAATACTGGATTACGATTGTAAATAAAATTAAAAGGCTTTACCTTCTTAAAATAGTATGCTAAAGTAAACTAGAAAGCTAATGTTATGACACCTTATATAACAATCTAATTCAATAAATCTGGTTAACGTTAGCTAGCAGTATCTGAGCTAGCTGGACCTGCCAGGCACACCCAGGTATTCCCATTGCATTGTATGATGTCAGCTAGCGAGCCACCGCACCTCTTTCCTCTCCTGAAGACATTCAAGCACGGCCAGGTTGTTGGTCCACGAATTTTTTGGACAAAGTCTGGTCAAGTCATCCCGACAAACTGGCTCCTCCGCCAGCTTCCAGCCGGTCGTGCGCTTTCGGAGTGGCGAGGCCGCGACTACAGAACTCTTGTCAACAGGCTCTGCATTTGCAGCAACCGGTGCAACTCCAACTTGTTTTGGAGCATTATCTGCACTAACGGCAGGTTTGGCTATACCATTGCTCTGAAATTTCTCTCCTCCGACGGTATGCACGTACAAAAGGATAGACATCAAGAGCAGTAGAGGAGGAACACGTCTACAAGCCGCCATCTTCGGATATCTAGCTAGCTTGGATGGCTTGTTAGCTTGCAGGCTCAGTTCAGAGACGTTCTTGAATACGTCGGCGTGTGCGCTGTTGGCATTCTCCAGCATAGATGTACACGTTCTAGACTGGAGTCTCCCCCTGAGAAAAAGACAAAAGATGTGATCTCGTCTCTACATTTCTGTTGGTCAAACTCGTCACCCTATAACACCTTTTTAAGATACACATCGCTCAGTAAATGGCAAACACCATCTAGAGTAGAGCTTACTCGACTTGCATTGTCTTTTATGAGATTGCCGCTGTCCTTGTGGTTATAATTTTCACGTAATTAGGATACGTCGTCATTGCTACATATCACTGCATTTTCATCTAATTATCTCAATAAATAATTCACAATATTTTCTTCTGTGTCCATTCCTCTGACACGCTGCCGTTAATCAGCTCTACATTATTCGCAATAGTTTATCCAAACGTTATTTTTAAAAAACTACTACTATGTAGTAGCTAGTTACTGCTCAATAAAAAAGGGAAACATGAATCTGAAAAAAGTTACATTCGAACAACGATCAACAACAAAGTCGTAAATGTCCGCGTTTTTATTGTTGCTACTGTATGAATATTTGGCTTTATCACTAGTTGGTCATCTAGTTTAAAATGATTATTATATAAATTAGGAAATTATTGGACCAATGCGATATCAATATTGTATTCTGGTTGTTGATTGGTTATGGAAGACGTCCTTCATTGGAATATTTGTCCAATAACAGATTAGCAGGACAAAACATGAAAGCACTTGAAATTAGGGTGACCACCCGTCCCGCTTTGCGTTGTACCGCACAGCATTTTCACCTTTTCCCGCACGTCGCATATTGAGAAAATGTGCCGCATTTTCATCAGTCTTTGTCTCAGTTTGTTTTTAATTATCATATTAAGAAAACGTATGCGTTATTTTGCATTTTTAATAAAGTATTTTATTTATTCTTTTTGTGGCGTAGTTTTTCACCTATATTTAACAGCGCTTCGTCAGAATTACAAATACAACAGCCGTTTTTAAAATCCGATCCAATGGTTGAAAAGAGTACACACGGTCACTATAGGTTGTGACTGCTGTCAATCAAAATGTGGAGCGGTGATTCGTTCCACGTGTTAACTGTCAGAAAACAAATGGCTAATTCGGTAAATTAAATTCACATCCTTTCTAAAAAATAAGAATTTTTGGTTGAATATATTCTTAATCTATGAATGTCGATTAATTAATTGTAATGTTTTATATTTTATTTGTTCATTATTTTAGTTGGACTTGGTCAGAACTGTTTCAAAAATAGTTATCTGCATGATGCCTGCTGCCTATGGGCTCAGTGATGTTAAATTTAAATGGCATCTAAAATGAAGACATGTTATGTTACATTGGGATGTAATGGTGTTTTCTGGAAGGTACTAAAGAACAATGCATAATACAAATGTTTTTATTAAGTTAGATAGACATTATGTATGTTTCAGGTTATGTTTTAGTGTTGGTAACATTTCCCACCTTTTTTCCACACAAACTTAGTAATCATCCCACATTTGGTTTGTTTGATGGTGGTGACCCTACTTCAAATTGATACGAGATCCCACACTAAATATAACTTGTAATGTCAGAGCAATTTGGTTGTGTTATGAAAAATGTAAGCTTCATGGTAAATAAATAAACATGGAAATGAGCTGTGATAGGTAAGGATCACAGTTGTTTCACTTTAAAGATTTTTCCAGAGATAAACTAAACAGAGTGAGCACTGAAGTGATCCATACTTGCAGCTAACCGCGTCAGTATCAGGCATCATGATGGTTCTCTACCTCAGACTAAGGTGTTGAGTGATGCTAATGGGTGGAAGTCTGGAAGTCTGCATGCAAATAATGCTCAGCCAAGTACCAAACGTGAATTCTTTGTTGTACAAGTACTGTTGTGCCCTTTCTAACTTACCGTACAGCACTTTGGTAAATGTAAAAATAAATGTGACTTGACAGGACATTTTGACAAACTTTTTAATGGAACTTCATCTCTCACACTGAATAAAAATATCAGGGCAATACTTTGTGAGATGAATTAATGAATTAATAAGACTGTAAATTCCAATCCTAAATTCCATTCAAATATAATAATAATAATGTTCATGTTGCATTTGAATGTCTCTACTTACAAGAATTACTATGATGCAAACTAATCAACTCAAACTGTTGTGTATTAAACAATGTCTGGATTTAAACATTCAATTTGAATTAACCCTCAAATTATAAAATGTTGAACTGTCGATACCAATACCATCTTCATTAGCACAGGCTGTCAGAACATGAAGCAGCCAGTTTAGTCACTCTCACTGCCACTGGCTGAACTCACATAGCAACCGTCCTCCCCTGTGCCCTCCACAAACCAGTCATCTGAGCACACACCACACACACAGAGATCAGAGTCATTATAATATCATTCAAGTTTTGTGTCCTACCATTATATATCACATACATACATACCACTTCTTACTGAACCATTTGGAGTTTCGCTCTCATCCTCAAAGTGGTCAAAGTCCAGACTGACAAAGTTACTCTGTAAAAAAAAATAATTAAAAGCCACTCGTTAAGGAAATGCAGAAAGCCCTGGCTTAATGTTGCCATTTGAAAACATTTAAACATACATTTCTCCCCCACCTTTAATGAAAGTGATGTTGTTGTGGAGTGCTACTCTTTGAACAGACGAGTCAGCTGTTTACCTTTCGCTTGAGGAGTGTATCCCAGTGTCCTCGCTCCCTCTTGACCAGCGTGATGACCGGCTCATTGCACTTCATTTCCCATGAGCACCTGTCTGCAGCCACCGGGAGGAGGAGCTCCAGGTCGGCACGGTAACGACTGTTGTTCACTTTGGCACTACAAAGAATACACATCTGTCAATCTAAAAATGGATTACCTGCCAACTGAACGGTAACTATAGCAGATGTACGATTGCAAAAAAAGGTAATCAATGAACTGACTTAGAGCATCAAGAGCAAGTGTGAATGCATTCTCTGTTCTGTCACGTCAACACTGTGATTCTCCATCAAGTGTGTTTCCATACTAACCTGTACACCACTCTCTCTGGGAAGAACTCACAGGACTGGGCCACTGGGTTGGTGAGCTTGACACTGATAACAACCACGTCTTTTCTCTGGAACCACTTCACCTGAGGGTGTAGGCTGGAGAAGAAGCAGTGAGTTGATGACACACAGGTGTTTACAGAAGACAGATGATTAGCTTCAGACACTCGTACCTTTTAGGAGCGTCTACTTTGATGGCCCCCTGAAAACCTGTGACGTTAGCAACCTTCTCTGCTTTGACGACGTGCTTCGTAGCTGTGGAATGTCCTGATGGAACAGCATGAAGTCTAGTTAGTTTCTGTTATTAACATACATCTGATTAAACAGAGTACCACACTGAACAAGTGATATTGTTGTGGTAGATTACAAGACCTATAGAGATATTATGGTAGTCATACCATTTCCCACCGCTGAATGGACAGTGGAAATCAACTGTTTGAATTCCTTCATGTCTGAGTTCCTGAGTGAAAAAAATTGCCTTAATTACTATTCACAGTCTGTCCAAGACTTTTGAAACAAGTTTAAAAAAAAAAACATTGAAACAAACACAATGGGTCTAAAAGATGAATTAGTCAACTTAACATCAACAATGAACTTATCAGTGTCTTTATCATCAATCAAACATCTACTGGTGCAGTAATACTGAACCAGATGTACCAACACTAGTCCCATCCCTGTCCAAACCCTTCACGTTTTCAACACAGCTACGCCATCAGCAGCCGATAACAACGTGCCAGACCCAGTTCAGAGGACCCAGGGTTTACATTTACATTAGTCACTTAGCAGACGCTCTTATCCAGAGCGACTTACAGTAAGTACAGGGACATTCCCCCGAGGCAAGTAGGGTGAAGTGCCTTGCCCAAGGACACAACGTCATTTGGCATGACCGGGAATCGAACTGGCAACCTTCGGATTACTAGCCCGACTCCCTCACCGCTCAGCCAACTGACTCCCTACAGGGTTGGATAGGCTTGAGAACAGTGCACACCTGGACACGTACCCGAGAGTCCGGGCAGCATGTTTCAGGTTGGCGATGAGGCTGTTCCACTGTTCAGCATCTGGACGCGTGTCCTGGGTAGTCACAGCTGCAGCAGTCTCACCTCCATGGGACTGGGGTGGAGGTTCTGCTGGGCCCTCTCTATGGGTCTGGGGTGGAGGTTCTGCTGGGCCCTCTCTATGGGTCTGGGGTGGAGGTTCTGCTGGGCCCTCTCTATGGGCCTGGGGTGGAGGTTCTGCTGGGCCCTCTCTATGGGTCTGGGGTGGAGGTTCTGCTGGGCCCTCTCTATGGGCCTGGGGTGGAGGTTCTGCTGGGCCCTCTCTATGGGTCTGGGGTGGAGGTTCTGCTGGGCCCTCTCTATGGGCCTGGGGTGGAGGTTCTGCTGGGCCCTCTCTATGGGTCTGGGGTGGAGGTTCTGCTGGGCGCTCTCTATGGGTCTGGGGTGGAGGTTCTGCTGGGTCCTCTCTATGGGTCTGGGGTGGAGGTTCTGCTGGGCCCTCTCTATGGGTCTGGGGTGGAGGTTCTGCTGGGCCCTCTCTATGGGTCTGGGGTGGAGGTTCTGCTGGGCCCTCTCTATGGGTCTGGGGTGGAGGTTCTGCTGGGCCCTCTCTATGGGTCTGGGGTGGACGTTCTGCTGGGCCCTCTCTATGGGTCTGGGGTGGAGGTTCTGCTGGGCCCTCTCTATGGGCCTGGGGTGGAGGTTCTGCTGGGCGCTCTCTATGGGTCTGGGGTGGAGGTTCTGCTGGGCCTTGCTTCTGAGACGAGGGAGGACCTTCAGATCCCTCCTGGCCACAGCACAGGACAGCACAGCACAGGCTCTCTACAGCCGCTCTCCTCCTACAGATCACAGCCTTCTCTGCAGCCTGTCCCTCATCATCCACGGTTACCTGGGAGCCCTCCAGGCTGCCCTCACACACACACACACACACCTTCATGAGCTTTTGTGCGCAGCAGCGCTGTATGGCTCTGAGGATATCTCAGGACACCATGTACGATCAGAGTTGTTATCTTGCTGCAAGGCTCCCAGCTGTAGCGCTCTCACTCACCCTGTCATCTGAGAGCCCTCCTCCCCCTGCTCCTCCTCCCCCTGCTCCTCCCCAGCCGCAGGCTCGGCCCGCTGGGTGAGCTCCCTCAGCAGGTCCAGGTGTTGGGGGTTGGTGGTGCCCATGCCAGTGTTGAGGATCTCAGTGTGGACGTTGTGCTCGTGTATGAAGGTCTTCAGGGCTGGCAGGCGGGTCATCCTCACCTCGGGGCAGCACAGGCAGTGTCATTTAGTTACCATAGAAACCAGGGGCACAGGTTTGTTTTAAAATGTGTGTGGAGCAGCTTTTCCCCCCAAAATAACAGAGGATGTTAAATACAGTTATTTTCTTAAGAAGTGTGGGGCGGGGGACAGATATAACGTTTCCAGAAAGTGGGACGGACCTAATGAAACCTACGCCCCTGATAGAAACAATGAACGCCATCTGGATTTGTGAATGAAACTATCGGAGCATACCATGGGATCAACGAAGATGGTGTTTCCCAGACTCAGTACAACTTTGGCTTGGTGCTGAAGGCCTCTGACCTTCTGGCTGATGGCTCTGGTCACCTGTTGAAGGCCAACCCACAGTCAACCAACTGTCCATCAACTGAGTCATGGTGGCTCACATGAACATGAGTTGGCTTGATGGAATTACAGTAAAATAAACAACTGAAAGAAAAATAACTTAAGACATTTTTGCGACTAAATTATCTATCATTCCTAGCTAAACGGGTGTGTACAATACCACTAGTGTTGCCAATTTAGTAACTTGGTGGGCGACTTTTCACCTTCCCCAGCATCAAAAAATCGTATCTAAGGATCCCCCCCCCCCCCCCCCCCCCCCCGGGAACTGGGTGTGGATGAGGGGAACAATTTGGTTAGAATTTACATCGTCACATAATCTAGCAACTTCTCAGAGAGCCAATAGAAGGTTTTTTGGGGCAACATTGAGTAACACACACCTTCGGGTTCCAGTCCACCTCCCCGTCGATGGGCTTCACCCTGCACAGGATGATCTCCAAGGCCTGGGGAGGCAGGCTGTGGAACTGGGGCGGCAACTGCAGCAGCTGGTGACCCTTCACCTCCTGCTCACGCCCCTCGTCCAGGAAGCGAGCCTGAACGCTGCAGAACAGACGCTCGCCCTGCTCAAGGACCACGGTCACCTGCACCCTGGGGGAGGAACCAGGCACGGAGATAAGGTGGTGCCACACACAACACCACGGAAGTCCTAATCAAATATCTGTTGAATTTCATGTTAACAAGTGCAGTAGTCTCATTAATAATAATAATAATAATAAGACTTTATTTATATAGCGCATTTCATACAAGAATTGCAGCTCAAGGTGCTTTACACAAATCAATAAAAACAGTAATACAAGTACTACAAATAATAAAACCCTTCTGAGGCCGCAGTTTTTGCTGCAATCCCACAAACACAGTCTTTGCGGTATCTCGAGCCACAGTCTTTGCGGTATCTCGAGCCACAGTCTTTGCGCGAATCCAAAAAATCAATAAAAACAATAATACAACTAATAAAAGTTAGAAAATCTTTCTGAGATAAAATTAGTAAAATTCGTTGGTAAAAAGATAGGTTTTAAGCTGCCTTTGAAAATGTCTAGCGTGTTTGCTTCCCTAATATTTATGGGTAAAGTGTTCCATAGTTTTGGGGCGTAGTTGACAAAGGCCGCATCACCAATCTTCTTCTGACTGCTTCTGGTGACCTCTAATAGGCCTGCATCTGATGATCACAGTGTTCTAGCTGGTGTGTAGTTAGTACGTTAGTTAGCAATGTAGCTAGGTCCTTGTCCATTTAGGGCTTTGTATGTGAGGACCTTAAAGTCAATTCTGAAGGTAACAGGGAGCCAGTGTAAAGTAGCTAGGACTGGACAAATGTGTTCTCTCCTTTTGGTTTTGGTTAATAATCTAGCTGCAGAGTTTTGAATGAGCTGTGGTCTTTCAGTGGTTTTCTTGGGAAGAAAAGCATACTACTGTATACAGTAATCCAGCCGGCTGGCTATAAAAGCATGAATTAGCTTCTCTGCATCATTTTGGTTTATGAATGGTCGTACCTTCGCTATATTCCTGAGGTGAAAGAAAGCTGTTTTGGTCACTTTATTAATGTGAGAGATGAAATACAAATCTGAGTCCAGGATTACAGAGACTTGTCCCCTCTGGTTTAAGCCAGGGGGTTAAACCTCCTAGATTCTTAGTAAGCATCTCTCTCTTGGATTTGAGGCCACAGAGTAGAACCTCAGTTTTGATCTCATTTAAATTAAGAAAGTTATCATTGATCCATTTGTTTATTGCCGACAAGCAGTTGGTAATGGAATTTATGGCCGTTGCATCTTTGGGTTCAGCGGATATATATACACAATTGTGTGTCATCTGCATAGCTATGGAAATCTATATTATGTTCTCTGATTATGTCGCAGAGTGGTAACATATAAAGAGAAAAAAGTAATGGACCTAAGCAGCTTCCTTGAGCAACCCCGTAGCAGTTCTCATGTTTCTTAGACATATGGTCTTCTAAACTAACATCAAACTTCCTTCCTCTGATATGTTTTCATCCAGTTCAATACACTGTCCGTGAACCCAATCTCTTCCAGTCTATTGATTAGGATGTCGCGATCAATGGTATCAAATTCTGCACTGAGATCTAACAGGATAAGGATAGAGACTTTATTCGCATCAGAGTTTAGTCGGAGGTCGCTAATGTAGGGCTGTATTGGCTGAGACCTGAATGCTACAGGCCCTTTGTCTCCGTTCAGTCTTTTATTTGCACAAAAGGGACAGTAATGTTAAAATGACAACCACACCTTAATGACACAACTCTGGAGAGCTGGACTCAACAGTTGAAGAGGAAGGTGAACTGAGGAAGACTCTGAAATTATCATTACAAGTTGTGTTCTTGTAAATATATATCTAAACAGCTTTTAATGTCAGGTTTGATATGATTTGGTTTCTTATTTTACATTCTAGTAATACTTTTAATGTTGTAACATGTATATTTACAGGGTTTACAGAGTTTGTGCATGCAGTAGTCCAACATGTGTTTACATATTCCCTTGTCTTGCAAAGGCTTCACACTTGGTCTACTGCACACTTGAGTAAACCGGTGATGTCCAATTTGAATTTGTATGCGTTAGACAAACTTTCTTTCATATGGCCGGTGTCCCTATTTTCGTATGCAGGTTTGGGTGTATATAGGGAGAAGTTTTACTTCACTTTGAGTTCTGTTTACGATACAGCTCTGGTGCTTTAGGTGCTTAGTTTCATTGTGAATACCTTCGTTAACGATTGCTCTGAAGGTTCTGTATTTGATTATGTTTCATTATTATTGTATTGATTATCTTACTATTTAGATAATAATCATTGTGCATTTTAAGTTACTGGTTCTCCTTGTACGTAACTATCACACTAAGGCGGTGAAAACCTTGATCTAGTTGGGTTGATACGGCTAATACTGGTTATAGACACACTGTCAAAGTAGGTTTAACTTAAGGCCTCTGAGTCACTGAGTAGGCTTTTCATGCTCTGAAGTAATACTGTAGCCTCTGGGGGTCAGTTTACATACTGTGATGGTGGTTAAGTTTGTATCCATAGTAGAGATAAACGGCTGATTAGTGAATATGCTTACTTTAAAGGTCCCATGACATGAAAATGTCATGTTGCCCTAGCCTGCCTTTGGTCCCCCAGTGGCTAGACAGTTTGAGAGGTGTAAACCAAGCCCTGGGTATTCTTCTCCGCCTTTTTTACTAATAAATGGAAGGTTTGATATTGGTCTGTAATTTGCAAGTGTACTGTTGTCTAATTTGGGTTTCTTTAATAGGAGCTTTACAACAGCTGTTTTGAAGGCATCTGGGAAGATGCCAGTTCTAAGGGATGTGTTTATAATCTCTAGCACCGGACCTGAGACACTATCAAACACTCGCTTAAAGAATGTTGTGGGAATAGGATCAATATCTGAAGTTGTAGAGTTACATTCGCTGACGATTTTGGAAAGTTCACTTAGTGTGATACATGTAAATGTACTCATAGTCACGTTGCAGGATCCACGGATGTCGGTTTCACCACAAGTAATGATACTAGCTCTGATATAAGTTATTTTGTTCTTGAAGAACAGAGCAAACTCTTCACATTTAACTGCTGAGGATGGAGGGGGGGCAGGGACAGTGTTTAGCAGTTGGTCAATGGTGGAGAATTTTTTATTTTATTTTCTTGCTAGACGGATAGTTTTGTTATAGGTTGTTAGTTTATCTTTACAGATATTGTAGTGGATAGTGATCTTTGTTTTTCTCAATTTTCTCTGCTGCGCGGAATTCTCTTTTTTGTTCACTGACATTTTTATTTCTCAGCCATGGTGAGGTTCTGCTTGTAGACTTGTTTTTGGTTTTCAGTGGTGCTACAGAGTTTAACACAGATAATAGTGCATCATTGAGGTTCTCTACCATTTCATTCAGAGAGCATTCATGATGAGTTGGCTCATATAGAGTAAACTGCTCAGAACATGTCAGCTTCATCGTCTAGATGGCTTCTTTGGACTAAGAATTATTTTGTGTTTTTTGTTAAGATGATTTCCAAATCAAAAAGTATAAAATGATGTCTGAGAGGAATAGATCAGTTATTGAAATATTATGGATGTTTCGTCCAGTTGTTATTACTAGATCTAGTGTGTTTCTGTGCCGGTGTGTTGGGTCTGTTATGTGTTTAGTTAGATCGAGACTGTCGAGGAGATTTAAGAGCTCAATAGTTCTTGGGTCTGCCTTTTTATTTACGTCTCCGTTTAGAACTATTTTGTCATATCTGGTGACAGTGATAATAGTTCAAAGAATTCTTGTATGAATATTGGCGAGTGCTTGGGTGGCCGATATATAATAACAAAAAGTATTGATTCAGTTTTGAGCTCTATAGCAAGATATTCAATTGATGTAATCAATGTAGCTGTCAAAGTCATTGACAGCTACAGTAAACGTTTGATTGCAGTGACTGTCTCTAAAGGTTACGCAACTAACTTATTAAGTTGAGGGTCCCATCATTTTTGTCCATGCCATTTTCATTAGTTTTATTATTTACAATATTTAATCGGAAAACTAAATCAAAAGTAAAGTCAGATTTCTATTAAACATGCAACTAACAACGGTGGATGCCAGTTTCAAGTTATTTCAGAGGAAATGATGCGTTCATCGTTTTTTGTGGAGTGGGTACCAACAAACTGTCGCAAGTCTATTTTTGGCCCTTTCGCTGCTTTATTGGAGACAGAGACAGTCAAGATACGACAGGAAATGTAGGATAGAAAAGGGATAGGCCGGCTGTGTGGTGTACTAACCTGTGATAGGCCGGCTGTGTGGTCTACTAACCTGTGATAGGCCGGCTGTGTGGTCTACTAACCTGTGATAGGCCGGCTGTGTGGTCTACTAACCTGTGATAGGCCGGCTGTGTGGTCTACTAACCTGTGATAGGTTTCCTCCTCCTGTACACAGTAGAGCCCGCCCTCCAACACTTCCACGGCCATCAGTTTCTCTGTAGCATAGTGAGCAGCCATGTTAGCTGCCAGTCTCTCATAGCAGTCGTCTATCCCACTCACAATGCGACCGCAGTACTGGGACGCTGTCTTGATGTACAAGGGCAACACCTAGACACAGACAGCCAGGCAAACATTAAGGACTACAGTCATTCCCATGACAACCAGGCAAACATTAAGGACTACAGTCATTCTCATGACAACCAGGTAAACATTAAGGACTACAGTCATTCTCATGACATTGAGGCCCAGTGTCCCAGACATGGATTAGGCCTAGTCCTTTAAGTGACAGAGAGATTCGATGAAGATCTCCATTGACAACGTGTTTAGTGTAGGACTAGGCTTGTAGCCTTTTGTGTAGGAATTATAAACCGCAAAGCTTGTTTAATGAATCAGCACATCAAAACACAGAAGACAGAAAAACATGATACATCATGGAAAATGTTGTGCCAGGCAGACCCACCACTATGCTGCCGGACGCAGGGAGCCGGGGCTGGTCCTGGGAGGGGCAGAGGCTGTGCCTGTCTGGACACGCACTGCTGTCTCTGGGACGGGAGGCACAGGTCTTTTAGCATCATTAGTGCATCAGGCATTGTCTTGTCCGTGAATAAACACACTAAAGCAAAGTTTTACATGAATTTCTGCTAGGAGTCCAGTGTGTGTGACCTTGCGAGACAGCTAGGTTCACGAGACCACGACCACACAAGTATGCCCTCTTGCCGTTTGTGCCCGAACCACAGGGGTTCAGACACACCAGCGTCCCACGATGAACTACTGGCAGCTACGGGGTGGTTGGAGTTAGCCCATGATAAACAATGATAGACAGATGCTTCATCCAATCACCTGCCTAGCATTTTTTGAAAGCACCTGCCCTTTTCCAAACACTTTCCGAGGACAACTTCTCAGATGGGCATGAGTGACAAACCATCTGGCGATTCAGGCTACTAATATAACTAACATCCACACAGCAAAAACCACACCCAGTTACGTGCAGTTACGTGGGGTCAGGACTTGCCTGCAGAAGCCGTAGCTCTTGAGGTAGGAGCAGAGAGGCCGGCTTGCCCTCTGCAGCTCCTTGGCCTGCCCCACGCCCCGGGCGAAGTGGAGCAGTTCGGGGGGGAGCACCGCGCTGGTGCGCCTCAGGTAGCGCAGCACGCCCGTCACGTGGCGGCTGTTCCTCTCCGTCAGCAGCAGGATTGACTTGGGGGGCGAGGAGGTCCTGGCACACTCCTGCTGGACCAGCGGCGGGGGAGAGAACAGAGACAAACTTAGAGACTAAGAGTTTAGTCACTCTCACTGCCACTGTCTGAACTCACATAGCAGCCGCCCTCTACAAACCAGTCACCTGAGCACACACACACACCACACACACACACACACACCACACACACACACACACACCACACCACACACACACCACACACAGTGGTGGTAGTCCTGTACACCAGAGAGAGAGAGATGAGGAGTGAGAAGAGATTACATCTGTAATCACAAAAGTGTTCTGCAGGTGCAGCACCCATACGGCAGAGAGAACAAGCCCACAATCCAGACAGAAGGCTGGAAAAACGCTCCTGCCTGTTCCATAGTTAAGACTCAAAGACTCCCTTCTCTCTACGAGGGAACAGAAGAGTATGAATATAGAGTATTAGGCGGCACTAGGGCATCTCTTCAAATGAATGGGTCGTTATCAAGCTCTGGAGAAGCCGGGTAATGACTCATTAATTTGAATCAGGTGTGTTGCAGCAGGGAAACATCTAGAACACGCAGGGCAAGGGGGCAGGAGGACCAGGGTTGAGAGAGGACACGCAGGGCAGGGGGGCAGGAGGACCAGAGTTGAGAGAGGACACGCAGGGCAGGGGGGCAGGAGGACCAGGGTTGAGAGAGGACACGCAGGGCAGGGGGGCAGGAGGACCAGGGTTGAGAGAGGACACGCAGGGCAGGGGGGCAGGAGGACCAGGGTTGAGAGAGGACACGCAGGGCAGGGGGGCAGGAGGACCAGGGTTGAGAGAGGACACGCAGGGCAGGGGGGCAGGAGGACCAGGGTTGAGAGAGGACACGCAGGGCAGGGGGGCAGGAGGACCAGGGTTGAGAGAGGACACGCAGGGCAGGGGGGCAGGAGGACCAGGGTTGAGAGAGGCTGCGCTGGTGTGACCCACCTTGTCGGAGCGGTTGCAGAAGTTATCCACCATGCAGGCCAGGCGGGTGCCGAAGCGTCGAGGGGAGGAGGGGAAGCTGTAGTGCACCACACACGAGGCGTCCTGGATGCCCAGGGCCTGCAGGCAGGCGTCCGTACTGACTGAGGGGAGGAAGAGGATGTGGAAGACTCAACCTGGACCAGGTAGTTTCATTTGAGGTACAGAAATTGGAGTTTGTTTCCGACCCATCGCACTGGTGTTTACAATGTTCCTCTAGAAAAGTGAAAATGATTCTAAATCGTTAACTCTGAACCACTATATCAGTGGTTTTCTCAACCCTGGTCCTCAAGTACCCCCTGTCCTGCATGTTTTAGATGTTTCCCTGCTCCAACACACCTAATTCTAATGAATGGGTCGTTATCTAGTTATGCAGAAGCCTGCTAACGACCATTCATTTGAATCAGGTGTGTTGGAGCAGGGAAACATCTAAAACGTGCAGGACAGGGGGTTGAGAAACACTGACCTAAATAATGAGCAATAGCTGTTCGTTTATGTATTTACCCAGAATGACATGGGTTCCTGGGCCAATTTCTTTTCTCCACTGCTCCATGACAAAGTCAAACTGGTAGGTCATCCCCTCGTGAGCTTTCAGGGAGAACGCTGATGTTTTGTTTACAGCCTGTTGGAGAAACACAGCGAGTGCAGACAGACTCAGTCAGACTCAGTTTAATCCGAGACACAATCAAGCTGTGCACATGACCCTGATGGACATGATGAGAGGAAGTGATGCGAGCGCTGTACCTGGAAAACATGCTCGACCTCCTCAGGAGAGCTGGTGATGACGAGGGTCTTCTGAGGAACACCAGGGTTTAGATCCAGCGCCCCCAGCAACACTGACACCTTGGTGCAGTCCAGAAACAGCAGGACTATCTGGGCACAGCAAGTACAGTTATATTGATCAAATTAGACATTTTTTATATATTTGTAAAAATGAATTATAATGTATATAATTTTGAAGTATTTTTTGAACCTACTATATTAATTAACTTAATTTCAAAGTACACATGTATGAATCAAACATGCCAAGTTAGATCCTTCCCTGAACCAACAACAAAAAACTAAAGATGGGGAGAGAGAGAGGATTAGAGAGAGGATGAGAGAGAGGATGAGAGAAAGAGAGAGAGAGGATGAGAGAGAGAGAGAGACACACCTGGTGCACGTTGCCATAGAGAGCAGCCTCCTCCATCACCGTGATGACAACACAGGGTTGGTTCATGTAGCTGAGCAGCAGTTCCTCCATGCTGGGGCTCCAGCGCCGGCCCACGGCCACGATCTGTCTGGGGCAGGACACCCGGTCCTCACTGGCCGTCACCTTCTGGAAGTACTGCAGGATGCTGCTCATCTGGGTGAGGGAAGCAGGGGCCCGTGAGGGAACATCTGTGTAGCTCTGCATCACAGAGGTTTACAGGGCGACGCACTACGTTGTGATCTTACAGGGCGACGCACTACGTTGTGATCTTACAGGGCGACGCACTACGTTGTGGTCTTACAGGGCGACGCACTACGTTGTGATCTTACAGGGCGACGCACTACGTTGTGATCTTACAGGGCGACGCACTACGTTGTGATCTTACAGGGCGACGCACTACGTTGTGATCTTACAGGGCGACGCACTACGTTGTGGTCTTACAGGGCGACGCACTACGTTGTGGTCTTACAGGGCGACGCACTACGTTGTGATCTTACAGGGCGACGCACTACGTTGTGGTCTTACAGGGCGACGCACTACGTTGTGATCTTACAGGGCGACGCACTACGTTGTGATCTTACAGGGCGACGCACTACGTTGTGGTCTTACAGGGCGACGCACTACGTTGTGATCTTACAGGGCGACGCACTACGTTGTGGTCTTACAGGGCGACGCACTACGTTGTGATCTTACAGGGCGACGCACTAAGTTGTGGTCTTACAGGGCGACGCACTACGTTGTGATCTTACAGGGCGACGCACTACGTTGTGATCTTACAGGGCGACGCACTACGTTGTGATCTTACAGGGCGACGCACTACGTTGTGATCTTACAGGGCGACGCACTACGTTGTGATCTTTGTAACGAATCACACCCGGGCAGGCTTGGTGTTCATCGGTTAAGTTTAAAGGTCCCATGACATGCTGTTTTTATATAGGCCTTAGTGTTCCCCTAATACTGTATCTTAAGTCTCTTTCCCGAAATTCAGCCTTGGTGCAGAATTACAGCCACTACGAGCAATCCCACAATGAGCTTTCCTCAGGACGTGCTGTTTCTGTGTCTGTTGCTTTAAATGCTAATGAGGAAGAAATAGGTTTGCAAGCCATGATGTCTCGAGGAAAAACCAATGTCGCGCTCACACGGTCGTAGCTCATGTTTTCATTGGTGGGCCAAATTCTCTGTGCGGGCAAAGCAGAGAAAGGGGAGGTAACCTTCCCTATTGTGACGTCACAATAGGGGGACTTTCAAAACCGAGCGTTTGAGCTCTCATTTCTCATTCTCAAAGGCGGAGAAGAACACCCAGGGCTTGGTTTACACCTATCGAAATTTCTAGCCACTGGGGGACCAAAGGCAGGCTAGGGGAACTCATATTAAATAACCTCCTAAAGTGAAGTTTTCATGTCATGGGACCTTTAAAAAAACTTGCAACATCAGTAATAATAATAATTTATATTCTATTGTGACTTTAAAAGTTGCATCTCAAAGTGCTTTACAACTACAAAAATATACGATGAATATAAAGGAAGATAAAAAATAGTGACAAATACAACTAAATATATATATATTTTTTAAATAGTAAAAGCTAGAAGCAGCTGTGAGACCTGCTCTGGGGCGTGGGAGAACAGCTGGTCGGCCTCGTCCAGCACCAGGTGGCACAGACGCAGGAACAGGAAGCAGTGCACGGCCAGCAGGCGTGCCAGGCTGAAGGGAGTGGTCACCACAACCAGGCCTGCTCACACCGGGGGTACAGGAAGAACAGCCGTCAAAACCACTCCCGTTACTGTCTCACCTGGAGAATAACACTTCGATAGGGAGCCATGTAGCCATCTAGGGAGTGCACTTCGCTGAAACCTCGATTGGATTGTGATGTGCGTGTTCCCTGGTGGCTGTGTTGCTCTGGCTGTGAGTGAGAAGTGTTGTGGTTCCCCTGTGGGGACACACTCACAGTTCTTGGGGATGTGGACAGCCTTGGCCTCGTCCCTGGCCTGGCCCACCAGCACCACCGTGGGGTGCAGGCTCTGCAGGCTCTGGCTCTCCTCCAGGCAGTTGTACACCGTCTGGGCCTTCCCCCAGCCAGGACACAGGATCACCGCCATGGGCTGGGGGGACACCGGTAGGAAGATAGAGATGAATTAGGTGGCTGATATGGGACACTGGCTGGAATCTGCTTTCATGCTAACGACACAGTGCACACACGGCTTGGTTGGCAGAAAACGTTGGGTAGAAAACCACTGTCAGGTCCGTTACAGTGAAAAATAGCATCTACAAAGACCTTTATGAATTTTTTTTATTTTCTTCAGATTCTAGATTCTATCTGGCATTTCTTCTAGAGGCTGTGAGGGTGCAAAGATCACTGTCAGATGTCTTCATCTTCAGATGAAGTCTTGACTGCAGCATCACTACTACATATTAGCTCCTCTAACACTACTGATGTTTATAAATCACATCTTAAGACCCTCATATTCTACTTCATTGAGATTCTAGTACAGCATGGTTAGCCTTAATGTATATGTCTGTGTCCTTGTGATAAACATGAGTTATTCTGGTGCCTTATTTGTCCTTAGCTGACTGCACAGCACTTTGGCTAAACACCTGATTGTATTTCAATCTGACTTGACTATGGGCCGTGTTTGCTGTGGAACGCGTCCACCCACCCCGGAGCGAGAGGAGGGGGAGCTGAAGACAGAGATGAGCTGCATGTGGGTGAGCAGGGGGGGCAGGTAGGTGAGGGGGTCGTCCCCGCTGTGGGAGATGAGGACCGTGTCACAGCCCCGCGCCACCGCCGGCCAGCTGTATCCCTCCGCCAGCGACAGACCGGAGCGTTTCCGTCTCTGCAGGATCTGAAGGAGATGGCGGATTAATACCAGCTTCTCCTAACCCATGTTAGGGTTTATGCAACCTTTTGTGGGGTGTTTATTTTTAAGGCATTTCCGCTTTATTGGGACAGACAGTGAAGGATGACAGGAAATGTAGGGGAGCTAGAGAAGGGAGGACATGCAGGAAAATGCCTGGGCCGGATTCGAACCCAGGCCCCTATGGTAAGGGCCTGGGTTCGAATGCATTTGCCTCTAACATACGCACTAGGGGTGGGGGAAAAAATCGATTCTAATTGGAATATATATGAGTTTACTAAACTGCAAGAAAAACAATACATTTCAAGGTTTTGATGCATTGAGACTTTTTCTTCCAACACAACTGCCTATCACAGTCAAATAGAAACAAGTAACACTAAACAGCAAACTGGAATCAAATGTAAGCATGTATTGAATCGAAAAAATCGTGAATCGATTTTTAATCGAATCGTGACCCCAAGAATCGAATCGTGGGGTAGCAATTCCCACCCCTAATTCACACTGACTTTGAGCCAGAAAACCCCTTATTCGGTGATGACACGCCACAAAGGACAGCCTATTCGCTGCTGCTGTCATTTTAAAGAAAAATCCACCTGTTTACATTTCCTGCACTGAAACGAGAGACAGCTCATCTCATTACACGGTCAGCTCTAAAGGTCAGCTGATGTGAATGCTGATGCAGACAGAGAGCTGCAAGGCTTCCTGCACGTCTGCATACCCGTCTGTAGGAGTCCAGGATGGGAGCGCTGGACAGGCTGGAGCAGGGCTCCATGGGGAAGGCCGAGTGAACCAGCACCCCAATCCTGACCGGGTCGCTCTCCTGGTCGGTGGTCCTGGTCTCTTGGTCTGTCCTGGTCTCTTGGTGGCTCCTGCTCTCCTGGACACCAGAAGGCAAGGCTGACAGTCACACATGGAGGACACTGTGGAAAGTGGAACACTTTCACAAACATTACTTGGGTCCTGAGCAATATACCCGCTGATTTTAAACATCATACAGCGCCCGGTTCTAGAGATAGACACACACCTGCCTTGATAGATGAACAATCTTAAGTGTCCCACAATATTCACCCTAAAGGTGTGTTTGTGTTTAGCGTATGGCAGAGAAATGGTCGGTTGTTGATTAAGCTCAACAAGTTAAATGTTAATGCTCACAGTGGCTTCAGGAGGGTCTAGATCCAGCTTCAGAGGATCAGGGTTGAGAAACTGCAACAACCTGTGCAGAACGATCGAGGGACACAGTGAACAGAGAACTGAAGAGAGAGAGAGAGACAGAACTGGAGAGAGAGACAGAGAACTGGAGAGAGAAAGAGAGAGAAACCCAAACAGGAAAAGAAGGAACATCAGACAGACCGTGCGCAGGCCAGCTCTTCCTCTATGGTTTCCTGCTGTGTGGGGGTCTGGGTCACAGGGCTTCCAGCCACATCGCTGGCAGCACTACAATCATGTGGAGGTCAAATTAGAGGTCAGTTCAAGAGGACCTTGCTACATCATTATCACCCCATTCCAACTGACTGTCTAAATAACACACCTCAGTTTAACACCCTTCACTTCCACAGCATCAGAGTTAGGGCCTGCAGGGCTTCCTCCGTTACTGCAACAAGGGGACAGGAGGTGACTGTTCCACTGTGTTGTAGAAGGGAGGTGGACCACCACCAGCAGGGGTATATCTGTGGACTTACCACCAGGCAGGCATCTCTCCCTGGGTCTGTGGAGCAGCCTGGCCAGGCTCTCCCTGGGTCTGTGGAGCAGCCCAGCCAGGCTCTCCCTGGGTCTGTGGAGCAGCCCAGCCAGGCACTCCCTGCTCTGGCACCGTCTGGGTCACTGGTTCATCTCCCTCCTCATTCTCTCCAAACTTCAGATCGGAAAACAAACATGAAAACGGCACTTCCAGAGAGTGGAGTTACTGAATGAGAGCAGATATACCGTATTTTTCGGAAATAAAACCGCAGCTTGTACCCCGATTTTACAGTTTTCTTGTGGTTGTATGGCTTATATTTCGAAGCGGCGTATAGCCCGGTTTTAGAACAAAAAAGTGGCTTTGTCCCAAGATCTCTACAGACCGTGCAGCTAATTTAATGCTCAACACTGGAACGGGGGCTTATTGAAAGAGGAATTATTTACTGTGTTGTCTCAGTTACACTATCAGGGCTTGGAAATACAGTGACTTGCTAAAGTAGGCAAATGGCTAGTAGTACATAACATTTCATTACATTTACATTTAATTTACATTTAGTCATTTCATAATAATTTCAGTAAATCAAACAGCTGCAAGACCCAGTGAAATGTTATATACAACTAGCAAACCAACGTTAGCTAGCATCGCTAACAACATTGGCTAATTCAACTTCGGTAGGCTATCCTCAGGATTTGCAAGCTAGCTAAACTTATACTATATCTAAAATAATTTTGTAGACATAACAACCGAAGTGCTTTCCTCAGTATTCAAGCCCCCACTAAATGTTGGCTGTGTTCAGACTTTGAGGCTGTTTGGGGGCAGTCCTGCTGCTCTTACGGTGGGAACGTCCCTTCTTGCGCTCAAAGCAGGATTCAGAAACTTCCGGATTCTGTCGAAGTACAAACAAAAGGAGAAGAGTTATATGTGATTTCAGACTGATAGCAGAAGGGTAAACATGCTGGTAGCATTATTCACCTTAGCAGACTGATGTTTTTGGAGAGCTCTGTCACCAGAGAGGAATCCGTTTCCTCCTCTGTCCTGAGACCACGGACAAACAAACCAAACAGGATCAGAAACAGTCCTGTTGTCTCCTACGTCACTCTGGTTTACAATACAGGGCTAAGACCGGGGGAAACAAAGCCAAAACATACTTTTTGTAATCTCCGCCTTTCTCCGTGTTTGTCCTGTTGCGGCTCTTTGGCGCTCCCTCCTTGCCTCCAAGAGAAGGCCTTTGTCTACGGTCTTGGTTCTTCAAAACAAAAACAAGAGTGGGCTACTGTCAAGGCGTTAGGCTGGTAATACTGAATCATGTTGAGTACTTTGATAAGGTACGCTCACTTCAGACATGTCTCCGGAAGCTTTCATCTCCTCTTGGCCTGAAGCTGGTCCTACTCTGGGCTCTGAGACACGATCTGACACTTGACAGTAAAACAAAGGCTCTCTCAGAACTGCTGTTCCTATAAAACTACACAGCTCTGTTTTTGAAAAGCTACACTTTAGAGAGATGCATGTGTTGGAAGCGTGTGGTCTAAGCAGGGTGGCTCACCGTCGGGTAGAGCTGGGGGGATCTGCAGGGGAGGAAAAAGAGATGAGAGGGACCGTGCGAGGCACCCGCTGGTGGCCAGGAAGTTGTCTGTGTCCTGGAAGATGTCACAGCCCAGCACAGCAGGGGGCTGTTCCGCCAAGCTGCTCAGAGCCCCGCCCAGGGTCTCCTCACTCGTGGAACACGCAAACTTCTTGGTGACCAGGTCGTCGTTCGCACATATCTGGGTGGAGTGGGAAAACCCCTATCTGTAAGTCTGAAGAACCGCTCACCGTTTCTATTTAGCAACCACTGGAACAGTGGAACTGGAGACGTTTTAGAAGCCTCACCTTCACGTTCCTGATGGTCAGGTAGAGCTCGATGGCTGTGGAGCCTGAGAGAGTCTCCAGCAGCACCGCCTCCATCTGGGTGGAAGCTACAGGCTCAGAATGGAACAGAAATGAAGAGGTCTGTTTAGAACAGTGGAAGTGTCAACATAAGGAAAAGAAGTATCAGTATTCCTAGGTATTGCATGTTGTTGAGAGTTCGTTCTGCATGTTTATTGAAAGTTTGATGTATAGGTTTACCGATTCTTTTTTTACTTTTTTTGTTATACCTTGAAGGAGGTTGTGCAGGTATCGTGTAGCAGAGCTGTCCCACTGCATTGACGGGCTACAAGAAAAACAAAACACGGATAGCGGGTGGGAAGATGCTACCATGTCACTTCCTTCAAATAGGAAAACAATTATTCAGGCACAACCATTGACAGCCTAGTCAGCCGGGAGCCTTACACAAGCACAGCCTTCTCCTCACATATGGACACCTGCAGCCTGAGGGGGTGCAGTCCAGACAGGTGGTACTTCCTCACCCAGAAAGGCAGCTGCAGAAACTTCTCCAGTGGAGCTCGGACCCTGAGCAAAGAATTGTCGCTGTCAGATCATATCACACCTTTGCTACACAGTCTTGGAACTACCACTCATATTGCGACAAGATAACATAGTTGACAGTTGAAGGGCCATTCTGTAGAATGAGTTATGCTAATGTAGTTAGCAGTTGAAGATCCATTATGTAGACTGAGCTCTGCTAATGTAGTTTGCAGTTGAATAACCACGACATAGACTGCGCTATATAAGTGCTGGTGCCTGGACATACTCATCTGAGCGAACGATGATGCGTTCTCCATGGTCAACCAGGAAGCACATGGCCTGCCTGCCCACGGAGCCCAGGAGGAGAGACTCCACCACGGCTCTGCACCACTTCTTACAGGCCGAGAAATACACCACGCACACCTGGGGTGGAGAAGCAACACCGACCGGTGGTTCAACATCTCAGGCACGCGCTGCTTTACTGCAGTATGCACACGCACTCTAGCTTGGACATACAAAGTTCTGCAGAAGACATTGCCAAGGCAAGGAAAATACCCGCGAACTACTTCGACAAGCGATAAGTAGCGATAATTACCTGGCCTTCCGCTAGGGAGGTGGGCTTGATCTTCTGAATGTCTTGGTTGACCGCGTGATAATAGAGATTCATGTTCACTTGTAATTCACCGTATTCTTTCGGACTCTCAATGGGAATCCCTGGACCCTTCACGATCCGCCCCCAAAGACATGAGGGATTCTCGACCTACAAAATAAAGCAAATTCTGAAAATCAAACTATGTTGATAGTTATTAATCTTGTTGTGTAATAGTACAGTTTATGAACAACTGAGTAGGTAGGCATTTCAAGCCCTGGTATAAAATCTAGAGGCAGACATTACCTTCAAAATGGCTATTTCAATCATTGATGAGGCGTTCATCAATAGCTTGGTCCACTGCAACAGATCACAGAGCAACTTGTTTAGCTCATACGAAGTGGATCGACTCGAGTATAAAAGCAAATGTCCTTTTTGCCGGTAGATTGCATCTAGTCAGCGTGCAGAGAAAACTTCAAGCAATGGGAGCTAGCAAGCCAGATTAATTAGGCTAACTGACCAATTTAATGCATGTAGTAAGTGCCTGAAAAAAAACATTGGCTACTGAATGTGGAAAAAGACCCCCTCATGTTTCCGCGGGATCCGTGCTTCGACCACATGGGCCTTAAGTCTAGCAATATGGTATCTCGGTCTGAACAAGACCGTGAAAGCGTTCCAACCGGTTAGCTAGTCATGAACCGAATCATTAACACACTGGCCAAAAGGTAGCAAATCACCACTGAATAAGATGGGTAACTTGAGTTAGCTTCTTTTTTGAATTAGCTAGCTTAGCACGCTATTATTGGTAGCAGTAGCCTACACCAAGTGTGAGATAAGGAGCGACCTTCCATAAATCCAACAAGCACACCTACCAGAATCGTGCAGCAAATACGGAACTGTGGGTTTTTATTGTTCTTTTATTCAAAATATGTTATACCTTTAAACTATAAATACTATTGAGTAGTTTTGTTTGGAACACGAGTCTTGTTGAACAGCCAGGTAGGTAACTCGGACTGCGCCAATTACGGTGCGTGTCCACTATAGCGTTATTTAAAGCTCAGCTCCACTTGCCTCCCCACAATGCACCACGCAAGCGTTAACGCCTGACGCCCGGCTTCAACAAAAATGAAAGAATTTAATTCAGCAACTTCTATGCTCTGTCACATTCTCTCTATGGCCCCGGGAAAACCAAGACCTGCAACGCAGTTAGATTGTGATGGCGAGCACAGACGCAAAAGTGTTGAGTACAACATGGATCGAGTTTACCGTAAAACAACTCTCTACGTTCTTCCAAATCCTGGTTCTTCCCTATATAGTCGATTACAAATATCACTTATATCACATGTAAAATTACGGCAGCGTCTTAAGGTAAATGGATTTAACTTTTAACAATTAAAACGCACACGGATGTGTTTTTATTTTCCAAACAACTGTCAATTTACACACTATCAAATACTAAACGGACAATGTGATCCCTTAAATCAGTGGTTCCAGAGCCCGTCTACGGAGAACATGTCCACTCCCCATTGTAATTAAGCCCCATTGTACCGAATTTGGTGGCAGTTCCACCAGAGTTCCACTGGGGGTGATCGCGGGTGAGTGCAAAATGAATGGGAGTCTGGAGCTAGACGGCTAATTTTGTCTCTTTCGCTTTATTGTCGTTGAGAAATCTCAGATTTGATTGCAGTTTTTGAAAGTTCAACATGGATTATATGTCGAAAGTTCAATGAACGAGTATGTCCTTTCGATTTCTTACATGGTGATTCGTTGTTGCCCATAACATTAGCATTCTGCTAATGAATGCTGATTGTATGACGTCAATTACATTTTAAAAGGCTTTTTAGAACAAAAAAGGGACTTAAAATCTAACACCCAGCAGTGTGTACCTTATTGGCCTCCCCTTTCGAATGCAACATTCAAATTACTCGACAATTATATCCTGAGTAGTGGATTTTGATGGTTATAGCTCCATAGACCTCCATTCATTCTGCACTCGCCTGTGGGCGCCCTCGTATGGAACCTCGAGTGGAACCAGTTCAGAAGCCGGCAGTTTCCCGAGAGTGGCAGATCTCCCCTTATAAGACATTCTCTGGTGGTTCTCAACCCTGGTCCTCAGGGACCCCCTGTCCTGAATGTTTTAGATATGTCCCTGCCCCAACACACCTGATGCTAATGAATGATTAGTTATGCTGCTATTTTCATTCTGTCATTTACCTTCCTCCCCCCTCTGGTCTGATCTGGGTCCTCGGGTCTGGGTCCTGGTCAGGGTCTGTGTCTGATCTGGGTCCTGGTCTGGGTCCTGGTCTGGTCTGGGTCCTGGTCCTGGTCCTGGTCTGGTCTGGGTCTAGGTCTAGACTTGGGCTCTTTAAGGTTTTCATGTTTTGTGCACTAGGGTTCACTGTTGCTTCAATAATGAAAACTCCTGTGTAAGTACTATACTGCACGTGAAAGACACCACCACCCATGTTCCTTTAAAAAAAACATGTTTTTGTGAATCTTATTATCCGATTTATATTCAAACTTTGCTTGAGTGCTACATATAAAACATTCCACAAATTGAAATACACATTCAGAGTGGTATGAACACCTTCTCTTCAGAGTGGTATGAACACCAGTTCTTTAATTAAAATGTCCTCTTAAGTTATAACCCCCCTAAACATTTTTTGTATGTTGCCAGGATTTTTTTTTCCTCAAAGCCTGATAAAGCAGAATGTTAATGAGTTAGTGTTTCCTACATTTACAATCGTCATGTCTCTTTTTCGTAGGATGCACAATGAGTGCATGATGCTTTTGGACATGTACACACCTCTACACAGTCATTCAGACACTGAAAACATTGTGCAACACTGTGATCTTCACCAGGGGATGTTGTGATGTGCTGCTTTGGGACCTTCCTCTTGATGTCTGTCTTCTCACCATGCAGTATTTCTAACCAAGCAGTGAGCTGCTTATCTCTCCCCAAACTCTCTCTCTTTCACACACAAACACATACTGTAGAATTAGTGTCATCTAGTGAGATCAGGGAAGTGGCTTTCGACAGGCGAGTTTCCTCGGTAAAGGCAGCTCTCTCCAGACGACCTTGGGAGCTGGTTCAGTTGTGGTTCCTGCAGTCAGCTCTGTTTCCTCTGCTTCTCTCTGACCGGGAGGCGTAATGCATGTCATCCATAATGAATGGCCTTGAGTCATGTTACCGTCACACTCGGACAAGCGTCGAGGTTCTTCGAGACACCAGCCTGTGTCTATGTAAAACAGTTTGTTAGTCTACAGAACCACACTTAGACGATGCATATCCCTCAAAGGACCTCTTGTGACACGTGGACCGTGTGACAGGCGATACTTATTAACTCTCCTCCAGAGAGGGGATCCAAAGCTCTCTGCCCCAGTCAAGTACGAGTAGCCTGCTTTCAGGGAAATGGTGAGACAAGCCGTCATTCAAACGCTTGTGTTATTCTAAACAGTTACTGGATTGGCTCCTGGCACGGCTCTGTATTCCATAGCCCCGCCTCTAACTGTCAAGATCTTGACTGCGTAATATTGTGAGCGCTGTTGCAGTAGCCTACTGTGCTGAGATGCGATCAGCTCCAAGTTTTTACTTGAAGGTTACTTTACCGAACACGACTCGTAGCGGAGATCACAGAACGGGAGAACAAAGCCTAAGAGGTTTTAAAGCCCTTTATATTTATTACGTCGTGAATTTATTTTAAACACTATTTTCAAAGCCATCTTGCAGTATGAGGAGCAGATATGGCAAGGAGTAGCAAGTCCGTGGCGCGGACCCTGGAGGATTTGACGCTTGACTCGGGTTATGGTGGAGCCGCCGACTCATTCAGGTCTTCCACTGCGTCGCTGTGCTGTTTCGAGGCACATGCACCGAATGCGTATGGGGGGAATTTTTGGCATTTAACCGACTCGATGCACAGTCGACACAACAGCCTAGACACGGTGAACACCGTGCTGGTGGAGGACTCGGAGGCGCTGGAGTGCTCCGGTCAGTGCGCGAAACTACCGGAGTTGGAAGACGTGCCATGGACCCTGGAGGAAGTGGAGAGCGCTCTGATCCGGGACGAGGAGCTGAGGCAGGGGCTCGTGTCACCGGAGGTCTTGGCCCATCTCTCGGTACTGGTCAGTCGCGCGCTGGTGAGAGTCGCCAAAGAGGCACAGCGTCTGAGTTTGCGTTACGCCAAATGCACCAAATATGAGATTCAAAGTGCCATAAAGATAGTACTGTCGTGGACTGTGTCGATGAACTGCATCACCGCGGCGCTGAGTGCCTTGTCTCTGTACAATATGAGCACAGAGGACAAGTTCAGCCGCGGGAAATCGGCCCGGTGCGGCCTCATATTCAACGTGGGGCGGTTCTTCAGGTGGATGGTGGAAAGCAGGGTCGCGGTCAGGATCCACGAACACGCTGCCATTTACTTGACAGCGTGCACGGAGAGTCTGTTCCGAGAGGTGTACGCGCGGGCGCTGCGCAGTGCGCCGGGGGAAAAAGATAACGGCATCCCGAAGTTTACCGTGGAGGCGTTAGAACACGCCGTCAACAACGACGCAGAGTTATGGGGGACTCTTCTGCAGTACCAGCACCTGATCTGCGGGAAGAACGAGAGTGGTGAGTTAGCGAGATCTCAGAGCCAAAGTAATCATCTGTCTGTTTTCACAACGTGGAAGTGTTTGGGCCTGTCAGTAGCAGTTGGCGTCATGTTCAGCACGCGCAGAACATTCGAGGCTGTGTCTCACCGGTCATCAGCGCATTGACATCCCCCCAGTGTATTAGTGACAGGGTCATGCTGAAGACCATCAGAGATATCTTTAAACTCTGGCCTCTGGCCTGGTTTTGTCCAAGAATCATGAATCACGTTTACAGTTGTAAAGCTCTAAGCTACAGGAAGTTCTTAAACTGCCATGCTCATGTCCACACAACATCTCACCTCTAACCTGTGGGAATACACCCTGAGTGGAGTTTAGTGGGTAGAGGGGTCTGATGAGTTAATATGATGTTAGTGTTTCCCAGACTGTTGCCTCTAACTCCTGCTGGTCCAGGACTACAACAGCACGGTCAGCTGTGAGAGGGTGTTACTGTGCTGAGGCAGGCTGGCTGGCTGGCTGGCTGGCTGGCAGGCAGGCAGGCAGGGAGGGAGGGAGGCTGCTAAATATAATATATACACTTAAATTAAAAGTGCATATATTTCTCTGTTTGGCATAAATGCTGGTAGCGAGGTTTGTACACCAATTATCACCATTTAGCCCTAACACATTTCCACTCTTCCATCTCTCCTCCTGCGTCAGCCGTTCTTATGCAACACAACAGCTCCAGGAGCGTAGACACTGTACCGTGTACTCAGAGGGTCTGACACATGGTAGGCCCCCTCCACACGCACACACACTCTCACACACACACTCTCACGCACGCATACTCGCACGCACTCACACACATACACACATGCACAGGTTGTACTTGAGTAAGTATTTGATGGTTGACTCCCCCTGACCAAGTTTTCGCCCAGACAGGAAGTCTGTGATGTGGATCACCCTGACAGCTCCTCTGATCAGGGTGCTGGTTCTGTGTCTCCCTGTGGACCCTGACAGCTCCTCTGAGCAGGGTGCTGGTTCTGTGTCTCCCTGTGGACCCTGACAGCTCCTCTGATCAGGGTGCTGGTTCTGTGTCTCCCTGTGGACCCTGACAGCTCCTCTGAGCAGGGTGCTGGTTCTGTGTCTCCCTGTGGACCCTGACAGCTCCTCTGAGCAGGGTGCTGGTTCTGTGTCTCCCTGTGGACCCTGACAGCTCCTCTGAGCAGGGTGCTGGTTCTGCGTCTAACCCGGGGAACACGTCAGAATGACCAAAGCAACCTGACTTTTATGTTTATGGACTCCTGCCACCCTGAAGGCAGAATGGGATTAAACCCTATCTGGGAGCTTTCTTCACTCTGTGGTGTGTGGGTGTGTGTCCTGGTGAGTTTAGCCAGGCTTGGTTAGGTGTGTAAGGAAGGCTGTTTGTGTGTGTGTATGTGAGAGTGTGTGCGTGGGTGTGTGCGTGGGTGTGTGTGTGTGTGTGAGAGTGACTGCGTGTGAGTGTGTGTGTGTGTGAGCGGTGGTGCCTGGCTCTCACTGTGGCTCTTCGTTACTGGAGTACCAGGCCGTGACAGGAAACCAGGGGAACACAGTCTGCCGCTCAGACATGCATACACACACTCTCTCACGCACACACACACACACATACATACATACACTCACACATACATACACACCCACACACGCATTTATTTAATTGCGACCACACATATAGTACTTGACACTGATGTAGGAATGCAAGTATACTGCTTTGCTGAGGTACCAGGCTGTACCAGACACCAGGGAGGTAATATCTGTGTCTAGGGATATCAGACACACACACCCCCACCCCCACACACACACAGACAGAGGTCCCTGGGTAGAGTGGAGGGAGCGTTGGTGCTCTGCGGTGTCTGGTACGGAGGCCAGACGTGTGGGGATCAGGGATACCCTGGACACTGTACTAACACACTGAGCACCAGGTCAGTCCACCCTGCAGTCACACACTGCCTGATTATTTAATAACAATCGGAACTTTATTTACGAACCTTTTGAGGATTCTTCTAAACATTTTACTCGATTTTTCTCTCTCTCCTGCTGGTCTCTCTCTCCCTCTCCCTCTCCCCCTCCCCCCCGTCTCTCTCTCTTTCCCTCTCTCTCTCTGTTTCTCTCTCTCTCTCTCTCTCTCTCTCCCCCTCCCCCCCGTCTCTCTCTCTCTTAACCAGTTCTCTGTGCCTGGGAGATCAGAACGGACAAGAACCAACACGAGGATCAACCAGGCTGCTCCTCAAACAGGAGGATCAGCCAGGCTGCTCCTCAAACATCTCTCTTCCTTTATCTCTATTTCTGTTTTTCTTACAGCTGGATGTGCTGTGATGTGTCTTCCTCTGCAGAGGGTTGACATTTGAGCACTCCTAACGGTATACTTGGTTGACATTTTGGGTGTGAATGCAGCAGTGCCTCTGTGGCAGGATATGTTTTCTGTTACCGTGAGAACAGAGTCAGAGGAGACAGGCCGAAACTGAGACCAGACTGCATGTCCTGACAGGACAGCAGCACTCTGCTCACAGGAACAATACTTCTCAGCTATTTGCAAATTTTAGCACACACACAAACACAGACACACACACAAACACACAGACAGATACAAACAGCCTTTTCATGTTTTATGTTGCTGTTATGTGCTCAACATGAGAGAAACTCGCATAATGACTCTTCTGCTTGGTCACTTCCTGTCACCCTGTAGATCTGCTCATGCAACTCTCACAGGCCCCGCCTCCAGACCAGGGTCCCATTACTCTCCCCTGAGAACTCACAACAGTGACCTCAGGACTCTGGAGGATGTGTGTGTGATGGTGTGTGTGCGACGGTTTGTGTGACGATGTGTGTGTGTGTGACGATGTGCGTGTGTGACAGTGTGTGTGTGACAGTGTGTGTGTGTGACGGTGTGTGTGTGTTTCTGCATCCTCACTCCTGTCTCAGCTCCTTGCCAGAGCAGCTCTCAGCCTGATGATGATGTAGACTAGACTCATTAGTTTGATAAGAGCCTCAATAGGCTCATAGTGGCACTCAATTTCTGCTCATTTAGGACTCTGCCTGCCCGCCTGTCTGTCTGTCTGTCTGTCTGTCTGTCTGTACCCTGCCTGGTGATGAGAGTAGAGACTGTACCCTGCCTGGTGGAGGTCCAGTAACTGCCAGTCCAAACATGCCCCCACCTTCCACACACACACACACACACACATTCACTCAGGCAAGTGTGTGTGCGTCTCTATGTGAACTCTCAAGTCCGAACCTTTGACAGGCTGAAAATGAACACTTGTAATGCACACACACTTGGAAAATAGGCTTTTTCCAAAATGCCAACGGAGCAATTTCAACCCCCTCCCCGCACACACACACACTCTCAGTCGGTAAGAGTCAGGTGGCTGAGCGGTGAGGGAGTCGGGCTAGTAATCTGAAGGTTGCCAGTTCGATTCCCCGGCTGTGCCAAATGATGTTGTGTCCTTGGGCAAGGCACTTCACCCTACTTGCCTCAGGGAGAATGTCCCTGTACTTCCTGTAAGTCGCTCTGGATAAGAGCGTCTGCTAAATGACTAAATGTAATGTAAGTGTGAGAGAGTGGCACAGCCTCCTCTCCCACACATGGTCCAGGTTACCCCTGGAAGGTACAGCTCTTTCATGGCTGGTGTTATTGAAAGCACGTGCTGGTTCCTGTGTGAGGCTCATTTCAGGCTGTGGATCTGAGAGGCTCATTTCAGGCTGTGGATCTGAGAGGCTCAGTGGTAGCAGACCGATAGACAGAACAGTCCAGTACTGTTCCTCATCCACAACCCAGTACTGTTCCTCATCCACAACCCAGTACTGTTCCTCATCCACAACCCAGTACTGTTCCTCATCCACAGCCCAGACTGTTCCTCATCCACAGCCCAGACTGTTCCTCACCCACAGCCCAGACTGTTCCTCACCCACAGGGCTGGACAGGAGAGGTATTAGCAGAGAGACAGAGACAGAGAGGAAGAGAGAGAATTAGCAAAGTGAGAGAGAGACTGTTACCAGAGAGACAGAGAGAGTTAGCAGAGACAGGGCGAGAGACAGAGAGAGTTAGCAGAGACAGGGCGAGAGACAGAGAGCGTTAGCAGAGACAGGGCGAAAGACAGAGAGCGTTAGCAGAGACAGGGTGAGAGACAGGGAGAGGTAGCAGAGACAGGGCGAGAGACAGAGTTAGCAGAGACAGGGCGAGAGACAGAGAGAGTTAGCAGAGACGGGGTGAGAGACAGAGAGAGGTAGCAGAGACAGGGCGAGAGACAGAGAGAGTTAGCAAAAACAGGGAGAAAGAGGGGGAGACCTACTCTTCAAACGCTGAATGTCCCCCCAGCAGGACGATAAAGAAAGTCAGTAAACTTTTATCTACAAAGTTAGACGGTCTAAAGCTCATTAGGTCCAAACGCAGCAGGGTGAACCATGATCAGAGAATGAGGAAGTCCTGGAGGTGGACAGGAGACAGACCCTGTGGCACAGTCGTAGTCTCAGGGCAGGGGAGAGGGGACAGGATACTGCTGCAGCCATGATGGCTCTGTGGGTGTGTGTGTGTAGGTGCATGTGTGTAGGTGCGTGTGTGTGAGACGTGTGTGTGTGTGAGTCAGCCAGGTGTTTGATTCCACTCTCCTCCACCTCCTTTCTCACTGTGGGAAAAGTTCAGTTTTCAGCATAGGAGTGCAGGAAGGGACTGTTACCGTGGTGACGGTGATATACCATACTGTGTGTTTTTCTTCTTCTGTTACCATAGCAGCTGAGAACACGCTGAGGTCACGTCAGTGAACGCACGCGTCTCTGGATCATTATGGACTGTTCAGACGAGGTTGCTCGACATATGGGCCCCTGACCACTGACCCCTCTCCCCACAACCCCTCCCCCCTGGCTTCCACTCCTCCCTGTCTCCTAGTCTCCTCCACTCCTCCCTGTCTCCTCCCTGTCTCCTAGTCTCCTCCACTCCTCCCTGTCTCCTCCCTGTCTCCTCCTCTCCTCCTAGTCTCCTCCACTCCTCCCTGTCTCCTCCCTGTCTCCTAGTCTCCTCCTCTCCTCCTAGTCTCCTCCACTCCTCCCTGTCTCCTCCCTGTCTCCTAGTCTCCTCCACTCCTCCCTGTCTCCTCCCTGTCTCCTAGTCTCCTCCTCTCCTCCTAGTCTCCTCCACTCCTCCCTGTCTCCTCCCTGTCTCCTAGTCTCCTCCTCTCCTAACCTGTCTCCTAGTCTCCTCCTCTCCTCCCTTCTCCTAGTCTCCTCCTCTCCTCCCTGTCTCCTAGTCTCCTCCTCTCTTCTCCTCCCTGTCTCCTCCTCTCCTCCCTGTCTCCTAGTCTCCTCCTCTCCTCTCCTCCCTGTATCCTAGTCCCCTCTTCTCCTCTCCTCCCTGTCTCCTAGTCTCCTCCTCTCTTCCCTGTCTCCTCCCTGTCTCCTAGTCTCCTCCTCTCCTCCCTGTCTCCTAGTCTCCTCCTCTCCTCCCTGTCTCCTAGTCTCCTCCTCTCTTCTCCTCCCTGTCTCCTCCTTTCCTCCCTGTCTCCTCCTCTCCTCCTCTCCTCCCTGTCTCCTAGTCTCCTCCTCTCCTCTCCTCCCTGTCTCCTAGTCTCCTCCTCTCTTCTCCTCCCTGTCTCCTAGTCTCCTCCTCTCCTCCCTGTCTCCTAGTCTCCTCCTCTCCTCTCCTCCCTGTCTCCTAGTCTCCTCCTCTCTTCTCCTCCCTGTCTCCTAGTCTCCTCCTCTCCTCCCTGTCTCCTCTCTTCTCCTCCCTGTCTCCTCCTCTCCTCCCTGTCTCCTAGTCTCCTCCTCTCCTCCCTGTCTCCTCTCCTCCTCCTCTCCTCCCTGTCTCCTAGTCTCCTCCTCTCCTCCCTGTCTCCTCTCCTCCGTCTCCTCCTCTCCTCTCCTAGTCTCCTCCTCTCCTCCCTGTCTCCTAGTTTCCTCCTCTCCTCTCCTCCCTGTCTCCTCCTCTCCTCCTCTCCTCCTAGTCTCCTCCTCTCCTCCCTGTCTCCTAGTCTTCTAGTCTCCTCCTCTCTTCTCCTTCCTGTCTCCTCGTCTCCTCCCTGTCTCCTTCTCTCCTCCCTGTCTCCATGTCTCCTTGTCTCCTCTCCTCCCTGTCTCCTAGTCTCCTCCTCTCCTCCCTGTCTCCATGTCTCCTTGTCTCCTCTCCTCCGTCTCCTCTCCTCACTTCCTCTGCCCTCACACCGCTGCAGGGGTCGAGAGAGGGGCAAAATGGCGGGAAATCCCCCCCCTCTCCCGGGGATTTGAAATTAAAGAAAAACTCTCCCTGTAGCTTTCTGTAAATGTCGCGATACAGTGTGTGAACTGGGTCCTGGTTGAGAGGGGCTTGTGAATTATTGATGATGTTCGGGAGTTGACAAAGGATTGTGTTCTCTAGCTGCTGAACACCTGCAGACTGGGGAGGCTGGCAGCCCGACACTGTGTCAGCTGCAACTAGACACCAGAGAGAGACCAGCTGGAGAGCGAGAGGGAGAGAGACCAGCAGTAGAGCAAGAGGGAGAGCGACCAGCAGGAGAGCAAGAGGGAGAGAGACCAGCAGGAGAGCGAGAGGAAGAGAGACCAGCAGGAGAGAGAGGGAGAGAGACCAGCAGGAGAGAGAGAGGGAGAAGGAGAGAGAGAGAGGAGAGAGTGGAGAGGGAGAGAGAGCAGCAGGAGAGAGAGAGAAGGAGAGAGTGGAGAGAGAGGGAGAGAGACCATCAGGAGAGAGAGAAGGAGAGAGTGGAGAGAGAGGTAGAGAGAGTGGAGAGGGAGAGAGACCAGCAGGAGAGAGAGAGGGAGAGAGACGAGAAGGAGAGAAAGAAAGAGATAGGGAGAGAGAGAGAGAGAGAGAGAGAGGAAGGTGAGAGGAAGGGAGACCAGTACTGACCTCTCCAGAGCTGTATCCAGCTACATGGTGTAGGTGCACTATGACTAAAGTAGGCCAGCCAGCCAGACAGTGAACAAGCCACCCAGGCAGTCAGCCAACCAACATAGAGTGTGCTGCTCCAGTACATGGATTGAGCGGCAGGATGATGTTATACTGGACTGTATTGTACTGTACTGACCTGTGTCTATCAGGGAAACTCTCATGACCAGGCTGGTGGGTCGTGAAGGCTGACATGATCACAGAGCGCTAATGACGCGGGTTAAAAAGACCCCATATCCAGAACTTCTCAACATGCAAACTACTGTTGGCGGCCTGTAACTCATGGCAACATAAAAAGATTTGCATGTCCTCCAGGACTGTCAGGTGAAATATGACGACGCGCTGCTCTATCTGTATCCATCAGGACTTTATTGGGTTTCAGACGACAGGCCTGTCGGTGCTTATGGTGCGAGAGAGGAGGGCGTGGGGCCAGATTGATGCCCTGCTGAGAAGGTCGCTGGGTGGGTAATCTAACTACAGAGAAGCCATGAGCGCCGGCGTTTGTGGACGGGGAATCATCTCCTGTCTGGGATTCTAGACTGCAGCAAATAAATCATGTGTTCTCTGTGGAACATCTCCTCAAGGTTTGGTTGTCAGAAGAGGAGGGGGAGGGAGGAGGTGGGGAGAGGGGAGTGACCTGCTCACAGCCCAGGTAAATCACTCATGGCTCCCTACGGCTAACAGTCACATTTCACATTAGTTCTCATATGAAAACTCTGACATTTACCCAAGCAGCTTACGGACTCAGAAAGCCTGTGTAACTTTAGAAACCTTGTTACTATGTAGCAGCGGTAGCAGGATTCTGGCTCCTTCTTTCTGAAAGTCCTGTTGAAACACACATATATGTTGACACATATGGCACAGTGACTGGTGGTCCTTCTCATGACATCACAGATATGCTGCTACATCTGTGAGGCATCATGGGAGAACAAGTCCTGACCTCTCTGCTGCTGGCAGTCCTGATCTCTCTCTGCTGCTGGCAGTCCTGATCTCTCTCTGCTGCTGGCAGTCCTGATCTCTCTCTCTGCTGCTGGCAGTCCTGATCTCTCTCTGCTGCTGGCAGTCCTGATCTCTCTCTGCTGCTGGCAGTCCTGATCTCTCTCTGCTGCTGGCAGTCCTGATCTCTCTCTCTGCTGCTGGCAGTCCTGATCTCTCTCTCTGCTGCTGGCAGTCCTGATCTCTCTCTGCTGCTGGCAGTCCTGATCTCTCTCTGCTGCTGGCAGTCCTGATCTCTCTCTGCTGCTGGCAGTCCTGATCTCTCTCTCTCTGCTGCTGACAGTCCTGATCTCTCTCTCTGCTGCTGACAGTCCTGATCTCTCTCTCTGCTGCTGGCAGTCCTGATCTCTCTCTCTCTGCTGCTGGCAGTCCTGATCTCTCTCTCTCTGCTGCTGGCAGTCCTGATCTCTCTCTGCTGCTGGCAGTCCTGATCTCTCTCTGCTGCTGGCAGTCCTGATCTCTCTCTGCTGCTGGCAGTCCTGATCTCTCTCTGCTGCTGGCAGTCCTGATCTCTCTCTCTCTGCTGTTGGCAGTCCTGATCTCTCTCTGCTGCTGGCAGTCCAGATCTCTCTCTGCTGCTGGCAGTCCAGATCTCTCTCTGCTGCTGGCAGTCCTGATCTCTCTCTCTGCTGCTGGCAGTCCTGATCTCTCTCTGCTGCTGGCAGTCCTGATCTCGCTGCTGGCAGAGGCTCAGCTGGTTCCACACACCATTTAGCGTTTGGACAAAATGAGGAAATGAAAGTCACTTAATTTGCCGGTGGAGTGAAAGGTCATGATGTGTCTGGTGGTGGGGCCTGCCTCTCTACTCTGTGCACTTGATATTCAGCTGTGAGTTTCCCTTGTTACAACCCCAGTCTGAGCAGATTCACTCGCTGTACTGAGGTGACTGCTAAAACAACCACACTGTATGAAACCCTGTAGTCACTTTCATCGCTTTATAACTGGGCAGCGCTTGCTCTAGAATACAATCAATCATTTCAATCAATCAACCATCCAAGCAAACAAACACATAATAGACAACCCAACTAACCAAATCAACAAACAAACATACCTCAGTCAGGAACCACAACACCCAAAACACCCGTGCACTTTCCAGGACAGAACCACAGTCGCAGGAATGCTCAACAATGTGACCTCATCTCTCATCATGTTCAGCTTACTGTAAACAAACAGTAACAACCCCCACTCCCTCCCTCCACCACGGCCCCCCCCTCCCTCCACCACAGCCCTCCCCACAGCCCCCCCCCATCCCCACCAGTGATGCCGGTTACTCTAATCTGACCACTTTTTTTCAGTAACGAGTAATCTAACGCGTTACTATTTCCAAACCAGTAATCAGATTCAAATGACTTGTCCAAGCCACTGTGTGTTACTATTTTGTCATTAATAGTCAAATATATACTTGATCTCTTCTTGCGTCTCTGGGAGTTAAGCCTATGTGACAATTAAGTCACGTTTACAGCACGAGGGTCACGTCATGTGTATATACATAGACCTACCACTCAGCGACACAAACAACAATGTAGCAGGAGAGAGAGAGATGCGCATTTTCAAGTTGGAAATACAATCACTAGTTTGAGTATTTGTCAGCTAAAGATGGAAATATCAAGGTTTGTTGTACACTCTGTGCTGGTGGCGACAAAGTGCTATCAAGCTACAAAAACACGACGTCAAATTTGGAGAAACATTTGGAGTCGCAGCACTGCACAGTCAAACTTATAGAGCCGGTTGTCAATAGGTGCGTTCGACTTCATGCAGCACCGGCGGCCTATTTTTATGTTGAGGCGGCGGGGGTGTTGTCGGCAGCTGCTGAATGTAACTAATTAAGTAACTTGTAATCTAACTTAGTTACTTTTAAAATCAAGTAACTTTTAAAGTAACTAAGTTACTTTTAAAATCAAGTAATCTGTAACATAACTAAGTTACTTTTTCAAAGTAACTGTGGCAACACTGCTGCCCACAGCCCCTCCTGGTATGGACCAGGAGCACTGCTGCTGCTGTTGATTGTATTGACGAGATTTCAGCTGGATGTGTGAGGCGGAGGTATGGATGGTTATTGACCCCCTCAGCCCCGCCAGAGGCCCACAGAGAGGCCTGCCTGGCCCTCTCTGGGACCTCCCGGTCTCTGGGAGGGGAGAGGAAAGATGGCAGAGGGCCATGTGAAGCAGGATCCATGATGAGAACAACATTCCCTCACCCGCAAGTTCCCGCTCAGCCCCCACCGGCCCTAAACATGCTAGAGATGACAGCATGCTGATCGCTCGTGCCAGGCTGGGGGTGAGGCTGGAGGCTGGGGGTGAGGCTGGAGGCTGGGGGTGAGGCTGGAGGCTGGGGGTGAGGCTGGAGGCTGGGGGTGAGGCTGGACGCTGGAGGCTGGGACAACAACAGAGCTGGTTGTATGTGACTGGATCGTTGAAGCCTTGCTCTTGTAAATCTCCAAGAGTGCGAGTAATTGAGGGTGGTTTTGTTTCCTGTACATTCAAAAGAGTGTGTGTGTGAGTGAGTGTGTGTGTGGAGGGATTGGGGGAGGGGGCGTATCAGTGTATCCGTCAGAGTCTGTTTATTTCTCACCTCTACGGTGAGGTTTGATACCCAGGGGGAAAGAGATGAATACAACACACTGCATGTCTGATCCCTCTCTTCACTAGCTGTTCCAGCTTCACACCAACACGCTGAGATCATCCTGACATATGCATCTCCCAGCGACAGCAGCACTGACGCTGGACACTGTATGACTATGTTAAGCCTGTGTTCTGCTCCTCTCTCCCACCAACCGTCTCTGGAGGAGGGGATCCATCACTGAATTGCTCCTCCCAAGGTTTCTTCCATTTTTTCTCCTGCAGTGAGTTTTTCTTTTTCTGGGAGTTTTTCCTTGTCTTCCTTGAGGGTTTAGGTTGGTTGAGGGGCAGTTGTGAAGCCCTCTGTGACATGCTTGCTTGTAAAAAGGGCTATACAAAGACATTTTTGTATTTGATTTGATTTGGACACTGCAGGCAGAAAACCACCGTTATTCTTTCAGTTTAAACACGCAAAAACTGTTTACTTACAACCACTCGGCTCCCTCCTTCCTCAGTTTTGCCGCGTGGGACTAATTTGGCACCTGGGAGCAGTTTAGGATAAAAGTAGAATCAATAAAACACGTCATGTGTTTGGCATTAAATCCATGAGAGAGAGAGAGAGAGATAGAGAGAGAGGGGGAGAGGGAGAAGGAGAGAGGGAGAGATGGAGAGAGAGGGGGAGAAGGAGAGATGGAGAGAGAGAGAGAGAGAGAGTGATGGAGAGAGAGAGGGGGAGGGAGAGTGATGGAGAGAGAGAGGGGGAGAGGGAGAAGGAGAGAGGGGGAGATGGAGACAGAGAGAGAGAGGGGGGAGGGGGAGAAGGAGAGAAGGAGAGAGGGGGAGAGAGAGAGTGATGGAGAGAGAGAGGGGGAGGGAGAGTGATGGAGAGAGAGAGGGGGAGAGGGAGAAGGAGAGAGGGGGAGATGGAGACAGAGAGAGAGAGGGGGAGGGGGAGAAGGAGAGAGGGGGAGAGAGAGAGAGAGAGAGTGATGGAGAGAGAGAGGGGGAGGGGGGGGACCGACCCTGTCGGTCAGAACCCCAGCCCCCCTCAGTAGGCAGGGCCAGCTCTAAATTTCAGCATTAAAAGTGAAACCTTTAGAAAGGTCACACTACAGTGTCTGTCTCCCAGCAGAATACATCCTCTCACTCCAGCATGAGCAACCTCCTAACCCACATTATGGGGGTCAGATGGCTGAGCGGTTAGGGAATTGGGCTATTAATAAGAAGGTTGCTGGTTCAATTCCCTGCCATGCCAAATGACTTTGTGTCCTTGGGCAAGACACTTTACTCTACTTGCCTCGGGGGGAATGTCTCTGTAGTTAGTGTAAGTCGCTCTGGATAAGAGCGTCTGCTAAATGACAAAAATGTAAATGTAACATTATCTCGGACACCCGAAAAGGTCAGGGTTGAGCCCTAAAACGGCCAAATTAAATCCTGACCCTCTTCCCTCCTTCTGTAGAGATATGTACCTCCTCTCAGAGAGACACCAGAGAGAGCTGTACCTCAGAGAGAGCTGTACCTCAGAGAGAGCTGTACCTCAAAGAGAGCAGTACCTCAGAGAGAGCACTGGAGCTCAGAGAGAGCTGTACCTCAGAGAGAGAACTGTAGCTCAGAGAGAGCTGTACCTCAGAGAGAGCTGTACCTCAGAGAGAGAACTGGAGCTCAGAGAGAGCTGTACCTCAGAGAGAGCTGTAACTCAGAGAGAGAGCTGTACCTCAGAGAGAGCACTGGAGCTCAGAGAGAGCACTGGAGCTCAGAGAGAGCACTGGAGCTCAGAGAGAGCACTGGAGCTCAGAGAGAACACTGGAGCTCAGAGAGAGCACTGGAGCTCAGAGAGAGCACTGGAGCTCAGAGAGAGCTGTACCTCAGAGAGAGAGCTGTACCTCAGAGAGATAGAGCTGTACCTCAGAGAGAGCACTGGAGCTCAGAGAGAGCACTGGAGCTCAGAGAGAACACTGGAGCTCAGAGAGAGCACTGGAGCTCAGAGAGAGCACCGGAGCTCAGAGAGAGCTGTACCTCAGAGAGAGAACTGTAGCTCAGAGAGAGCTGTACCTCAGAGAGAGAACTGGAGCTCAGAGAGAGCTGTACCTCAGAGAGAGCTGTAACTCAGAGAGAGAGCTGTACCTCAGAGAGAGCACTGGAGCTCAGAGAGAGCACTGGAGCTCAGAGAGAGCACTGGAGCTCAGAGAGAGCACTGGAGCTCAGAGAGAACACTGGAGCTCAGAGAGAGCACTGGAGCTCAGAGAGAGCACTGGAGCTCAGAGAGAGCTGTACCTCAGAGAGAGAGCTGTACCTCAGAGAGAGAGAGCTGTACCTCAGAGAGAGCTGTACCTCAGAGAGAGCACTGGAGCTCAGAGAGAGCTGTACCTCAGAAAAAGCTGTACCTCAGAGAGAGAACTGGAGCTCAGAGAGAGCTGTACATCAGAGAGAGCACTGTACCTCAGAGAGAGCTGTACATCAGAGAGAGCACTGGAGCTCAGAGAGAGTTGTACCTCTGAGAGAGCACTGGAGCTCGCTAGTTATTCATTATCTCCCAAAGAGGAGATTGTTGATTTTAAATTGGACCTGTTCTGGGCTTGTACATCACTTGGACTAAATGCTGGTTGAGCTGGACTCCTTTTCTGGTGATGCTGTGCTGGTTGAGCTGGACTCCTTGCCTAGTGATGCTGTGCTGGTTGAGCTGGACGTCTTGCCTAGTAATGCTGTGCGTTTGTTCTGGTCAGCTTCATGCAGCCTTCCTGGTAGAGGTGTACGTTATACTATACCCAGATAAGACATGTCCCAACCACTTTTTGAAAACAGCAAATCAGTCCGTCCCCCCCTCTATGTATTAATGCTGTACCCCCACATTAGAAAACCAGCCTTTTCTCCTGGTTGTTGGATCTGGTTTAGAGCAGCGGCCTGCCAGCTCAGTGATTGGTTCATCCCAGAGCAGCTCATCAAGGCTGGAGCTGGTGATTGGTTCATCCCAGAGCAGCTCATCAAGGCTGGAGCTGTGGAGCTGTAAGCATCACGTCTCTGACCTCCAGCCCCTCAGGTCACTGGGTCTTTTTGATGTCAACCCCTCTGAGTAATGCTTTCATCCACGCTAGTCTGCAACCACAGGGCAATCCACTGCTAACACCCACTTGGCGTTTAGATGGTCATTAGGTTAGTGTTTCCTTTCCCATGTGAGCACTGTGCCTTCATGAAACCCAACTGACAGGGTTAGGGTTCGGTGAAGACAGAGAAATGTTCTGTCTGTGTTGTGAGGGAAACAGTGAGAGCGCGGGTCAGTATCAGTCTATTTTCCGAACCGTGCGGTTGTAAAAGTTGCTGATTAGAGACCGACAGTGAGTATCAGGTTTCCTTAGATCCTGCCGCCCCCCCAGCCCCCCTCCCCCCTCTCCCTTCTCTCTCTCCCTCCCCCCTCTCCCTTCTCTCTCTCCCTCCCCCCTCTCCCTTCTCTCTCTCCCTCCCCCCTCTCCCTTCTCTCTCTCCCTCCCCTCTCTCCCTTCTCTCTCTCCCTCCCCCCTCTTGCAGGGATGGACAGGGGTGCTGAGGGTCGATGCGACAGCATCAGGAGGGGAGCAGGCAGTTCCTCCCATCTGTCAGAGACGGATACAGGCCATCCCTCTGATCTCTCTCTCTCTCTCTCTCTCTCTCTCTCTCTTCTCTCTCAACCCTGTTCTCTACCTTCACCTCTCTCACCTCCTCACGTTGCCATATCTTCCTTTAACAACCTCTCCGCCCCTGCCCCTCTCCCCTTCCCCCCCCCGCCCCTCCTCCCTCTCTCCCCTCCTCCCTTCCTCCTCCCTCTCTCCTCCGTGTCACGGTACATGACAGAATGAGTCAGACTCCAGAGACCAGAGCAGTCTTCATTGTCATGCACCACTAGTATCAAGCAGTTCAATGAAAGTGCTGCAGACATGGCAAACACAACCACCTGACAAACAATAACTAGTTTTAGTTTCCACGTACTGAACGACCGATAAGCTTTATACTGAGGGTAAACCAGAGGTTGCTGTGCTGTAGATGAGAGAAACTCAGTGTTTCCCCTACCATTATAATAGGGGGGCGCCCCGCCCCCCCAACGGCACCCCCCGCCCCCCCCCCCCCCCCCGGCACGTTTTTTTTAGGTTTTTTTATATAGCACCAGATCACAAAATAAGTCCTTTAAGGTTACCTTGCCTATAAAACAGGTCTATAGCTTGCTCTTTTATTAAACAAACTAAATGGTCTTATGGTTATTTATCTTATTTACACAATGGCATGTTATTTCTGTCTCTACATGCCCCCCCCCCAACCTAGGGGAAACACTGGAGACGTGTTTGGTATGTGCAGTGTTTCTGTCATGTGTGTTGTGGTTCATGGGGTCGGTGATATCCTCGGTTAATAATTCACACCTGCTGTTGTCCTGTGACCCTACGAGGAGGAGAACATACACACACTCACACAAACACGCTCACACACACACACCATGCTCACACACACCTGCTCACACACACACGCACACACACACCATGCTCACAAACACACACACCACACACACACACACACCATGCTCACAAACACACACACACACACACACACACACCATGCTCACAAACACACACACACACACCATGCTCACACACACCTGCTCACACACACACACGCACACACACACCATGCTCACAAACACACACACTCACTCACACACACACACCATGCTCACAAACACACACACACACACACCATGCTCACAAACACACACACACCATGCTCACAAACACACACACCACACACACACACACACACACCATGCTCACAAACACACACACACACCACGCTCACACACACACACACACACTCACACACACACACACACTCATACACACCACACTCACACACACACACCATGCTCACACTCTCAGGTGAAGGTGTGCTTGCCGTCTGGTGTGGGGGCTCTGTCCTCTAGGGTGTAGTCTTACCGGGGCGGGTCCCAGGTGACACAGGTGCTCGTGTGGCCCTGCCCCCCTGCCCCTCTGGGGGGGGCACCTCCTGGAAGAGGGGGCCCGCGGGTCCCCCGCACACCCTGTGATGAACAGGCTGTCCATCACAGTGCTCCTTAACTGTGCTGGCGGGCGTGAGGGTTGTGTTGTTGTTGAAGCTGTGCTCCGGGGCTGTGAGGAGGGTGCGTGTGGCTCTCCTCTCCTCCCAGCTTCACTTATGTATGCTGAACACTCCGAGGGTCATGATGTGGTTCTGATTCACTGCACCAGCGGCCCGGCCTATTTGTCTCTCTCTTTCTGTCTTTCTCTCTCATTAGCACTCTCTTTCTCTCAATTAACTGTTTTCAATTTCAATTCCATGGGCTTTATTAGCATGGCAACAAACAATGGACTACATTGGCAGCAAATGTTCATATTGCCAAAGCAACAGAGGAATTACAGAAATATTTATTATCCGGTCAAGAATATCCGTAGATCATCTCTACCCCTTTCCCTCCCCCTGAATCTCCCTCCCTCTCCCTCTCTCTGTCTCTCTGGCTCTGTCTCTCTCTCTCTCTCTCTCTCTCTCTCTCTCTCCCTGTCTCCCTCTCTCTGTCTCTCTGGCTCTGTCTCTCTCTCTCTCCCTGTCTCCCTCCCTCTCCCTCTCTCTGTCTCTCTGGCTCTGTCTCTCTCTCTCTCTCCTTGTCTCTCTCCCTGTCTCTCTATCCCTCCCTCTCTTTCTCTCTCCCTCCCTCCCTCTCTTTCTCTCTCTCTCTCTCTCTCTCAGCTTAGGGAGTGAGTATCTTATTAATCCATTGAAGGGGGACCTCAGAGTAATGCTGTTTTAAAGCACATCTGTATTCACTGGAACTGCGCATCATGAAATCTCCTGTCTGAAGTAATATGCTTGTTACAGCAGTGTGTGTGTGTCTGAACAAACATTAAATACATTTTTATAGTTTTTCTTCTGCTTTCTCATTTTCTTTGAATACATGTGTATCTTGTCCTTGAAGAAGCGGTGTGCTTACTGGCCGCCAGGCACGTTTCTTTCAGTCCCACAAACACCACAGACAGAACAGGAACAGGCTAAACACTGACCTGCTCCATCCTGCCAGCTTCCTCCACACAAGTACAAAGAAAAGCCTTTTAGGTCGTGTTTGTGTTGTACAGGCCTTCAGTGGTGTTGAGTCTCAAGGTCTTCTGGGTACATTTCTCCTGCCACCCTTTGTGTGGTGGTCTCTGGCGATGGCGGGGATCTCCTGTGGGTGGATGGGTCCTCAGAGGGAAACGATATCAGTGGTTTTTCAGATCTGTTTTTCTTTGGGTCGATAGTTTGTTTTGAGGAAACGCAATGTCTCTCTTTGTTGGCTGTCTGACAGGCTAATCTGATGTTTTATTGGGAGAGAAGGAGGGAGAGGGAGAAAGAGAGGAAGAGGGGGAGATGGAGGGAGGGAAGGAGGGAGGGGGAGGGAGACAGGAAAGAGGAGGACAGGGGAAAGAGGGGTGAAGCGAGAATCAATACATCTCGACTTCATCGCTGCGTAGAAAATGCCATTTGTGTTTGCTTTGTGCATCACACATACAACAAACGACCAGGAACGCAGCTGAGATAGGGTTCACAAAACCTATCTCTTTTGTTGATATTGAAAAGTATGAACAATCCTAGTGTGGAGTTTTGACATCCGTAGTCAGGGATGTTGGAGATGCAGCATTCGACTGTTTTGTTGTAAGATGACGCTGCTGTTGGCTATCCTCACCCCACCCCTGTCACTTCGATATTTAATGTATCCAGAGTTGTTCTAAGGTGCACAGGGAAGATGGTTTTCCATTGATGACACCATATCATCACCATATCATCAGTCAACAACGCCAATTGTAACAAAAATATTCTCAGAGAGACTGTCAGTGTATCAGCCAGTTGCAGCTGTAGAGAGAATACTTTCTGAGAAATCATTTTAAAGCTTCAAACCCTTTTTTCCATCAACCCCTGAAACAGTTTGAGATCAATTATCTTCCAGAACGTTCCATATGTGAGACAGAGCAGAGGACACCGTCTGGTTCGTATACCCTCGGAAACAAAGTTTCAAGATAATGTTCAAACTGAAAGAGTGGGTTTGCAAATGATAGTTCACACATCCACGCATAAAATCTCCAAAGCACAGTCTGTAGAATCAGAAAGGGTTTTAATCGCCATGAAAGTTTGCACAGACAAGGAATTTACTTTGGCAGGAGGATAGGAGTAAATCTTAAATAAGTGGTTTAAGTTTAAACAAGTCTAACTATACTATACAAAAGGTGCAAGTCTAATAAACGAATACAAAGGGGACAGGTATGTAGAATAAAATAAATATTAAATATAAAATTGCTATAATGTATCGATACAAATAGTCTGTATCGGTACTGGGTGGCTAGAAATTCAACAGATGTGTTTCCCTAACCTTAAATTCTGAACAAATTCACTGTTAGAGACAAGGCCAAAGCCTTAGTTCTCCTCCAGATTCTCCCGTCTGAGGCTTCTGCACATTAGCTTCCCAGACGAGCTGCATCACCTTCAGTGCTAACCTGAGACAGAGCTAGCACTAGCAGACAGGCGTTCTGCTGCAGACTGTGTCACTTGATGCCTTTATCTCCATTTTACTGCTTTGTCCTTCAGATCACATTGTCTCTCTGCAGGGTTTTCTCCCGGACTGCAGCACAGTAGACTTGGTTGCTATCTAGCCCAGCTAGTTAGCACAGCTAGCCCAGGCAGGGGTGTCGACGTGGGGGCAATGACTACCCTGGGCCGGAATTGTTATCTCTTCACGGGGCCCAAAATTCTTTGTAGCCGCAAAACTGTGTGTAGAGATTAGGAAAGGAGGGGTGCTGTGAGGGACTGGGAGAGGGACCGGGAAGGGTGCTGTGAGGGACCGGGAGAGGGACCGGGAGAGGGACCGGGAGAGGGACCGGGCGTGAGAAACAGATACCGAAGGTAAATCTCCTTACCTGGATGGTTCAATAAAGTTGCATCACGTTGTTTCTGAAAGACATGTACAAACGATGTTCTCCTTCTGGAGGTCATTATGAGACAGAAAGAGCTGGGTTGATGTATACACATGAAAGGCCTTCCTCTTGTCAAGGTGCTGATGAGAGATGAGCACTGGTATCTCCTGGGAGAGAGTGGTAGCTGGGCTCCTGGTGACGTCATGTTCAAGCGGGGCTGTACGTGACAGGGGAGGAACAATTAGCTGGACTCCACCACGCACTCGGTCTGTCAGAATAAACACACACACACACACACTCTCTCAGGGATGATGAAGTTAACTGCTCTACACACGTACTCTGCCTCAAAGGCAGTTTGCTACTTAAGCATGCTTCCTTACACACACACACACACACATGCTGACACCACACACTTACAACACAACTCATGCACTTAGCTCAGATGTACTATAAAGGAGGTGGTTGTGCAAATTATTAAAGGAAGTTAAGTCTACAGCTTCAACAGCCCAGCCAACGTTTCTCTTTGATCCACCCATGATTGGCCAGGGCAGCTAAGTGTTTTGGAAAAGATCTCACTCTTTCTCCACTCACACAGACACACACTAACACACACACTAACACATGCACACACACTCATTCGATCAACTTGCTGGCTAGAATTAATCTGGCAGTCGACTCAGCATTATATAATGTGAATGTGTCTATTGTGAAAATGCCAAGAGAGTCCTTTAATGGCCTACGGATAATGAATAACACAAAAAAAGAGAAAAACCAACGACAGAAATCATTATCAGCAGAGCAGAGCAGGCCAGTCCTGCAGGGAAAGAGCAACTTGAGGAAAATCACAAGTCTATAAAAGTAGAAAACATTAGCGCTCCACGCTGAAGTTCTGCTGCAGAGCAGGGCTGGTGGTGTTGCATTCTGACAGGCAGCTGACAGGAGATCCCGGCTCTCCACGGTCATGTCTTTGCTGCTGATGAGTCATGCTACAGAGTAGGGCTTAGCTAACCCCACTACACGCTTTGTTACACATGCAAATCTGGGAAGTCGTCTTTGGAAACTGTTTCGAAAAGGGCATTCACTTTCCAAAAATGCTTGGCTGGTGATTGGAAGAACCATCTGTCTATCATGGGATAACTTCAACCAAGACCTTAGGCGCCAGTAGTTCCTCATCGGACTGTTATTGATCCAAACCACTGTGGTTCGGGCACAAACAAATAAGTTGGAGCTTGGTCTGATTGATTCTCACAAGGTTTGTCTACCTCTGAATCCTATCTCTCCCCCAGTGTTCTGCACGCCCTATACTGACTGTATCTGGTCATGACGTGACACGTCTACGCTAGTCACAGTGCATCCTATCTCAGACGGAGAGCATCGCATGAGGTACACTCCCATTCCTTCTACTAGAAACCCCCAGCTCTGGATATCATGGCTAGCTGGCTGTAAGCGGTAGAACGAGGGGAGACAAACATTTGGAAAACAAGTAAACGCTTCATCTATTTGTGTCGCTGGTTTGATGCTCTCAGAGATGGGACTGCGCTGAGCTGGGCCGGTCGGGGACAGGGGGCCCTGCCAAGTCTCCCTTCACTGCTTCAAACGTTGAAGCAAATCACGGTCAGGCTACAGCAGAGGACGATGGGACAGCAATGACACTTTAGAACTGTACTTGAACCACCTCGTGTGGATGCTGAAACGGGTTTAAACGACATCCAGACAGCGTTGAACTATGCTCGGCGCTGGGACAGGAAAGGATGAATACAGAGACTGAGTGGGGATGATGAGGTGTAAACGTACATCTCTTTTATACAGACTGCATCTGGAACTTGAGTCTTTTGTGCGTATTTTGTAGTTATCTTGTATTGTTTATGGACACGGTGCTACTTCCCTGTTTTTGACCTTGTAGAATGCAGGTTAAATAACAGGCCTGGGTGCCTTCACTACACGCCACGTACCGAGACAACGGCTATTCACATAGTAGAAACCACCCTCCCAACAGCAGCTATGTGCTTCTTACTGGACTAGGTGTAACAGTACCGCTGGTCTGCAGCGTGCTGTATACATGATCAGAATACAGCCAGGACACATCCAGCCAGCAGCCTGCAGTACTGCAGTCACTTCTCACCTCAGCAGCCTGCAGTACTGCAGTCACTTCTAACCTGTACAGAGCCTCTGCATTATAAGGCAGCAGAACAGGACCAGTGTTTGGTCCCTGGCAGCGCGGCCGTGTAGTGACCCTGCTCAGGAACTGAGCCCTGAACATTTACATTTAGTCATTTAGCAGACGCTCTTATCCAGAGCGACTTACAGTAAGTACAGGGACATTCCCCCGAGGCAAGTAGGGTGAAGTGCCTTGCCCAAGGACACAACGTCAGTTGGCATGACCGGGAATCGAACTGGCAACCTTCGGATTACTAGCCCGACTCCCTCACCGCTCAGCCACCTGACTCCCAGTGAGTCAGGTGAACACTGAGCCCTGAACACTGAGTCCTTTCAACAATCACCCCCCCCCCCCCCCCCCCCCCGGCTGCTGGGTATTCTGCGAGACCAGCTCGCAGAACTGAGAACTGTGTATAGTAATGCAATAACACAGGTGGGGGGAGAGCTTCGTGGAGTTTGTGTGGGTGTGTAAGTTTGTGTGTGTGTGTTTTACAGAGCCCTTCCCTACCAGGGGGCTCCACAGCAGAGCCAGTGTGCCTGGGGAGGAGCTGGGAAAACATCTGGGAGGAACCAACTCACACAAACACACCCTACACACACTAACACACACACACACTAACACACACACACACTAACACACACACACATGCACCACACACACACATGCACCACACACACACACTAACACACACACACACTAACACACACACACACTAACACACACTAACACACACACACATGCACCACACACACACGCTCACACAGTTAGGGAGGGAGAATGTTCCTGCGCTCTGCAGTTGATGGGCAGGGCAGACTCCCAGAATATGATACATTCAATATTTGGTTTGGCAGATTTGGCTGTAGCGTTAAAGGATGCACTGTTAGAGAGGACGTTTTTAACCTGAAAAACTATCTTGGTTCGGGTTCACATCCTGATTCAACCCTCAGAAGAAAAACAGTCTAAATCAGTGTTGTTTTGGTCTGAGTTTCCCTGCATGCGTTTCTGTGTACTCTGCATGTCCTTGCTGGCCGGTATGTGTGTGTGTGTCCGGGGTGTGTGTGTGTCCGGGGTGTGTGTGTGTCCGGGGTGTGTGTGTGTCCGGGGTGTGTGTGGGGGGGGAGAGACTGGTAATGAGTTAGGATGTTCACATCGTAGCTGTAATACACATTCTGACTGAATGACCCTCGCATGAAAGGGATTGCTTACAAATTGCTCCATCAGATGTTCATCCTTCCATGTCCTCTGAACACAAAGAACGCTTTGTCTTTCAGCTTTCATGTGTGAAGATTTGAGATGAACTTCCCTCTCGTTCTCTCCTAAATACTGTGAGTCCTCTTCTGCTGCTCCTCTCACGTCATCACACTGATGAGGGTGCAGGTTAGGAGTCCGAGCCGGGGTTACCCCCTGGACAAGACTGCTCCTGGGGGAGAGAGTGATACCCGCGCCCCTGGTCTCACCCTGGCCCAGGCCTCATCCCTCTCTCCCAGCCTGGCCCTCGTCCAGCATCCACGCTGGATCACACAGCACTCCTCTGCAATCCCAATGACAGATCGTACGAGGCAAGTCAAATAAATATGGAGCACTTTGGAACTCAATGGGGTTTCAATTCATTGCTTTCTTCCTGAAATGACTCAGGAAAGATTAATGATTCAGGGCGGAAGAAACATTTTAAGAAAATTGTGATAATAATACTTTTAGAGACGCAATCCCTTTTTCCTTCACTCTCTCTCTCTCTCTCTCTCTCTATTTCTGAATGCTCTTTTCTTTACACATGAAGAGAGAGAGATGGAGAGAGAGCAGAGGGAGGGGAGGAGAGGAGGGCATCCCCAGTGCAGTCTGGCTATCTGGCAGAGGGTTGATACTGGACTCCAGTCGGCCTGTTATCAGGCTGCTGTGCCAGTGACCAGAGGGTCCTGGGGGAGGAGGGGGGGGGGGGGTTCAGGCTGACGCAGGAGCCAATGGGGGGCGGCACCTCCACTGGGACCCCTGCCGCCTTCGCAGATTATATCCGGGGGAGGTGTGACGCCAGAGAAGAGGGAACACGCAGATACACAAACCCACCAATGACTCACCACATGGTGCCCGGATGTGGAGATTGAGTGTGTGTGTGTATGGGGGGGTTGTACTGTAGATACAGGTGTGTGTGTGTGTGTGAGGGAGGCTCAGGGGAGAGTGGAATAGTACTGGATGTTTGAGGGAGAGCAGCGTAGCAGAGGCAGCAAGGTGAGACCCAGTTCAGATGTAGATTTATGTAGATTGCATCTATATGCTCAGTCTTGCGTTACAGCGACAGGTAAACAACGCAGAAAAGCAGCGACCGGTGGAAAGGATCACACTCCTGCCGCTCCTCCTGAAGCAGGCGGAGCGGGATCTCCATCTGGTTTTTCAGCCCACATCCATCTCTTCTGCCTGCTCCAACTGTTTGCTGCTGGGAGAGATGGGGAGAGGTGGGGAGAAGTGGGGAGAGGTGGGGAGAGGTGGGGAGAGGTGGGGAGAGATGGGGAGAGGTGGGGAGAGATGGGGAGAGGTGGGGAGAGGTGGGGAGAGGTGGGAAGAGGTGGGAAGAGGTGGGGAGAGGTGGGGAGAGGTGGGGAGAGGTGGGGAGAGGTGGGGAGAGGTGGGAAGAGGTGGGGAGAGGTGGGAAGAGGTGGGAAGAGGTGGGGAGAGGTGGGAAGAGGTGGGGAGAGGTGGGGAGAGGCGGGGAGAGGCGGGGAGAGGCGGGGAGAGGCGGGGAGAGGCGGGAAGAGGCGGGGAGAGGCGGGGAGAGGCGGGGAGAGGCGGGGAGAGGCGGGGAGAGACGGGGAGAGGCGGGGAGAGGCGGGGAGAGGCGGGGAGAGGTATCATGACTGGGAAGTTCTCCATTTCAACCTACATTAGATATGACCTCATTCATGTCAAATGACCCAGAGGAAGGCATTTCGTCGCAGAAAGTCTCACTGTAGGATATTAGTCATGTTTTATTAATCACACCAGAGCCCGTGGTGAACAGGAAGTCATTACTGTAAAACGATGGTGTCGTTGATGCTGTCAAAATAATGATTAAGTATTTATTGATGAGTGGTGAGTTAGGGGTGTAGCACAAACATTAACTCTGCCCTCATGTCTCTGCCTGCCTGTCTGTCTCTCTCTCCCTCCTCTCTCTCCTCCTCACTCCTCTCCTCTGCTCCCCTCCCCCTCTCTCATATCTCACGCCCCTCTCTCTCTCCTCCCTCTCTCTTATTGCTGCTACTGTCTGTGTGTGTGTGTATGTGTTTTTGTGTGTGTGTGTGTGTGTGCGTGTTCTTGTGTGTGTCTGTCTGTGTGCGTGTGTGTGTGTGTGTGGTTGAGGATTGACTCAGTGATCTGTGTGTCCCTGTCAGCTGTCAGTCTGTGCTGGCCGGTACTGCCAGGGCTCCTGTCAAGCTGCCAGCTGACTGCTCTCTTCTTGCCTGCTGAGGTAGCTACCCCCTCCCTCTCTCTCCCTCTCTCTCTATATCCCCCTCCCTCTCTCTCCCTCTCTCTCTATATCCCCCTCCCTCTCTCTCCCTCTCTCTTTATATCCCCCTCTCTCTCTATATCTCCCTCCCTCTCTCTCCCTCTCTCTATATCTCCCTCCCTCTCTCTCCCTCTCTCAATATCTCCCTCCCTCTCTCTCTCAATATCTCCCTCTCTCTCTATATATATCCCCCTCCCTCTCTCTCCCTCTCTCTCTCTATATCTCCCTCTCTCCCTCTCTCCCTTTCTCTCTCTCTCTCTGTCTCTCTCTCTCTCTTTCTCTCTCCCCTCTCTCTCTACCTGTCAGTACTCCTCCAGTCAGACTGCGGCCCGTCTGCTCTGCTCTCCATCTCTGTTCAGACTGAAGCTGCAGACCAGTGATTTACCAGGAGAGACTCATTAAACAGCCAGTCCTGCCCAGTGCTTCATCAGGGAAACAAACAGACGACCAATATGCAGGATTAGTGTGTGTTCATGGGGGACCTGGTGGTTGTGTCTCCTGGTGGTTGTGTCTCCTGGTGGTTGTGTCTCCTGGTGGTTGTGTCTCCTGGTGGTTGTGTCTCCTGGTGGTTGTATCTCCTGGTGGTTGTGTCTCCTGGTGGTTGTGTCTCCTGGTGGTTGTGTCTCCTGGTGGTTGTGTCTCCTGGTGGTTGTGTCTCCTGGTGGTTGTGTCTCCTGGTGGTTGTGTCTCCTGGTGGTTGTGTCTCCTGGTGGTTGTGTCTCCTGGTGGTTGTGTCTCCTGGTGGTTGTGTCTCCTGGTGGTTGTGTCTCCTGGTGGTTGTGTCTCCTGGTGGTTGTGTCTCCTGGTGGTTGTGTCTCTGAGAGAAGGCAGACAGACACACTGATGTTGTGATAGACGTCATCACACCGTCAACACTGCATGTGGAGCTGGCTTCACACCAGGAAACACGGCCCAGGAGCACGTTTACAATCCACCTGCTGTTCACACTGATTCATACACATAGGGCACTTTCTCTCCCTCCCTCCCTCTCTCCCTCTCTCCCTCCTTCTCTCCCTCCCTCCCTCCCTCTCTCTCTCTCTCTCTCTCTCTCTCTCTCTGTCTGTCTGCATATGGCTACCATCTGCTCCAGCAGCGTACAGCCCAGCACTGTGGTCCATGTGTACAGTATCACTGTTAACCCCTTACAGACACAAGATGACATTATAGTGACGATCTCTCCCTCTGTGTCCTGCGCTCCTGGACATGCAGTCCTCCCCAACCCTGGGACACGACAGCAGAACGTGACAGGAGAACACGTCAGGAGAACACGTCAGGAGAACATGACAGGAGAACGCGTCAGGAGAACGTGTCAGGAGATCGCGTCAGGAGAACGCGACAGGAGAACGCGACAGCAGAACGCGACAGGAGAACGCGTCAGGAGAACGCGACAGGAGAACGCGTCAGGAGAACGCGTCAGGAGAACGCGACAGGAGAACGCGACAGGAGAACGCGTCAGGAGAACGCGTCAGGAGAACGAGACAGGAGAACGTGACAGGAGAACGTGACAGGAGAACGTGACAGGAGAACGTGACAGGAGAACGCATCAGGAGAACGCGTCAGGAGAACGCGACAGGAGAACGTGACAGCAGAACGCGTCAGGAGAACGCGTCAGGAGAACACGTCAGGAGAACGCGTTAGGAGAACGCGACAGGAGAACGCGACAGGAGAACGCGACAGGAGAACATGACACGAGAACAGGACTGCATTAAGGAAACATGAGGCTCTGAATCCTCAGTACTGTGGAGGAAGTGGGGTTTCCTGTGTGTTGGTGTCAAACATAACCAGTAGAACAGAACTTTCTTTATCGGTAGTCTCCATCATCCACATGATCTGATCGTGGGGCCTCCGGTCGTTTGCTCTACCCTCCTCCTCTCCGCCCCTCCCACCCCTCCACCCTCCTCCCCTCCACCCTTTTCCCCTTCCCTCCTCCCCTCCTGTCTCGCAGAGGCAGTAGAGGCAGTAGAGAGTAGCCCGGGGTGTCCCGATGAAGCCCAGCCTGCTCTGCTCTTTGTCTAAAATAGATTTAAGTGCAGGGTAGCAGCCCTGCGGAGAACAGAGTACTTCCCTGCTCTGACATCTAGTAGCAGCGTGGGAAACACACACACTCTCTCTCACACACACACAGATACGAACACACACACACACATGCCTAAGTATGCTGTCAGGATGTCAACCAGCCCAGTATAAAGGTGACGCTCAGAGACTGTACTCTGTGTGGTTAGATCATTGTCATTGCTGTCCTGAAATACATAAACGGTGTAAAGCTGCTGTATGCTGCTGAGCACGACAGTGTCCCTCCTCGCTCTCCAGGATGTGCTTGGACCAGGGCCCGCTGGGACCAGGGCGTGCTGGGACCAGGGCGTGCTGGGACCAGGGCCCGCTGAGACCAGGGCCCGCTGGGACCAGGGCGTGCTGGGACCAGGGCGTGCTGGGACCAGGGCCCGGTGGGACCAGGGCGTGCTGGGACCAGGGCGTGCTGGGACCAGGGCCCGCTGGGACCAGGGCCCGGTGGGACCAGGGCGTGCTGGGACCAGGGCGTGCTGGGACCAGGGTCCAGTGGGACCAGGGCCCGCTGGGACCAGGGCCCGCTGGGACCAGGGCGTGCTGGGACCAGGGCCCGCTGAGACCAGGGCCCGCTGGGACCAGGGCGTGCTGGGGACCAGGGCGTGCTGGGACCAGGGCCCGGTGGGACCAGGGCGTGCTGGGACCAGGGCGTGCTGGGACCAGGGCCCGCTGAGACCAGGGCCCGCTGGGACCAGGGCGTGCTGGGACCAGGGCGTGCTGGGACCAGGGCCCGGTGGGACCAGGGCGTGCTGGGACCAGGGCGTGCTGGGACCAGGGCCCGCTGGGACCAGGGCCCGGTGGGACCAGGGCGTGCTGGGACCAGGGTCCAGTGGGACCAGGGCCCGCTGGGACCAGGGCCCGGTGGGACCAGGGCGTGCTGGGACCAGGGCCCGCTGGGACCAGGGTCCGGTGGGACCAGGGCCCGCTGGGACCAGGGCCTGTGTGAGCACAGTACCGCCTCTCTGCTGATGACTAGGATGCTTTCAGTTCACACTCTCAATAGAGGCTCATTCTGTACACATCACTTTCCTCTCAGTGAGAGGGGCTCGCCGGAGGATCTCTCCCTGTCTTTCTCTCTCTCTCGTACTCTACTTCTCTCTCTCTCTCTACGTCTCTCTCTCTCGTACTCTACTTCTCTCTCTCTCTCTACGTCTCTCTCTCTCGTACTCTACTTCTCTCTCTCTCTCTACGTCTCTCTCTCTCTCTACGTCTCTCTCTCTCGTACTCTACTTCTCTCTCTCTCTCTACGTCTCTCTCTCTCGTACTCTACTTCTCTCTCTCTCTCTACGTCTCTCTCTCTCTCTACGTCTCTCTCGCTCTCTCTCTCGTACTCTACTTCTCTCTCTCTCTCTACATCTCTCTCGCTCTCTCTCTCTCTCGCTCTCTCTCTCGTACTCTACGTCTCTCTCTCTCTCTACATCTCTCTCGCTCTCTCTCTCTCTCTCGTACTCTACTTCTCTCTCTCTCTCTACATCTCTCTCGCTCTCTCTCTCTCTCGCTCTCTCTCTCGTACTCTACTTCTCTCTCTCTCTCTCTCTCTCTCTCTCTACGTTTCTCTCGCTCTCTCTCTCTCTCGCTCTCTGTCTCGTACTCTACTTCTCTCTCTCTCTCTCTACGTCTCTCTCGCTCTCTCTCTCTCGCTCTCTCTCTCCATCTGTCTCCCTCCATTCTTCCCTCCTGACTCCTAATGATAGTTTGGCCCTCTGCCACTTGGCCCAGGCATGAAGTAGGATTAACAGTAACATCTTCATGGATCAAGTGATCCAGGTATTTACTGCAGAGGGCAGGACTGCAGAGGGCAGGGGTAGTTCCACAGCTCTCTGTGTGCTGGTGGTGTGTACTGCAGAGGGCAGGGGTAGTTCCACAGCTCTCTGTGTGCTGGTGGTCTCCTAACAGCTCATAACAACGTCTCAAGGTAACTGGAGAGTCCAGACATGAAGATGTGGAGGGTCTGAAGAGACCCCCCGTGCATGGGCAGAAATCCCCCCATATATCACCGTAAACACAACTCAGTCATTTCAATATTAATTGTATGCAGTGAAGGGACTGATTATAGACACATAAGCGTTTTTAAGTTTAACGTAGCTCAGGAGGAGAGAGAGAGAGAGAGAGAGAGAATAAGAGGAGAGAGAGAGAGAGAGAGAGAGAGAGAGAGAGAGAGAGAGAGAGAGAGAGAGAGAGAGAGAGAGAGAGAGAGAGAGAGAGAGAGAGAGAGAGAGAGAGAGAGAGAGAGAGAGAGAGAAAAAGAAAGAGAGAGAGTGTGAATAAGAGAGAGAGAGTCACCTTGCCCGGACCAAGCCTGGGAGCAGCCTGACTGTCAACTTGCTCTACAGTGCTGGCCTGGCACAGACACACACACGCACACACCACTAAGGTCAGGGGTCTGGTGTGTGAAATGTCTTGTGTGTGTGTAATGGCCTGATCTCACGCTCTCAGCTGTCCTGCTGATGACTGGATCAGTTGGCATCATCGGGGGCGTTTCAACATCAGGACGCTGGACATAAACA
>NC_090053.1:21176316-21183957 GCF_038355195.1 Osmerus mordax | reverse complement strand
GAGCAGGCCAGCTGATCATCTGTTATTAGCGTGAGTGGGACCTTCTATCTGGAGGCTGTGAGTCACTACCTTTGGCTCAGCGCAAAGAGCCGGAAGATCAAGAGGTCACACATTCAAATCCTCCCTGTTCTGTGTGTCTCTTTGGATAAGACTGTTGAATGACTACATTATTATTATCATTAATGAGACTTGTGAAATGGGGTGGAAGGATTTGCTCGTCTCTCATCTTGAACTGGCTCATGTAAACAGTAACACAGTTACACAGTCTGTGATCGACTGAGCCTGGCCTGGCTTGTTCCCTGTACTGCTGGCAGAGACAGAAACCCGACACAGGACAACACCGTCCTCTTCACTTGGCCAAGATGGCTTCTGCCCTGCACATGTGTCACTGTACAGACTGCAGGGAACTCTGGTTGACTTTCAGCCATCAAAAACACAGTGGTGATGATTTTCGTAAGACATTCCGTGATTACTAACAGTCTGCTTCTCTCCCCCTCCCCCCCCCCCCCCCCCCCCACATCACTTTTTCCCCTGCGCCACTCTCCCCCCCCCCCCCCCCCTCCCTCCTCCAGGAGTGCTGAGCCTACCAGAGAGCCTGACCCTTCACAGAGACCAGCGTCCAGGCAGCAGTTCAGAGGGACACGCCTACAGCCAATCAGAGCTGCGCTCTGTAGAACAGTGTCTGCTGACCACACGAGTGGGAAGCATCTCCGAACTGAGTGAGTCATCTGTACATGTGTGTGTGTGTGTGTGAGTGTCTGTTCGAGGTCTGTATGAGTGTGTGTCTCTCTCTCCCTCTCTCTCTCTCTCTCTTCCTAACACGTCATGATCCTCTCTTGTCATGAGCGTTGACAGGCTATTGTATCCCGCCTGCTGGTCTGTGATGTCATCAGTGTGTCAACAGTCATCACCAGAACACACACTGCTCCAGTGATTAACACGCTTTATTAGTTGTCACTGGGTCATCTTTCCCAGACACAGGGGGGATTACAGCAAAACACCCTCCTCTGTGGTCACTCTGAGGGCCTGGGAGGGGTCATGCAAAGTTCAATCTGGAAAGATGAATAATCGAGAAAAGCCAACGTGTCTAGATTATCTGAGTCGGTGAAGTGTAGAAGTAAAGCACAGAGAGGAAGGAAGAGAGAGGAAGGAAGAGAGAGGAAGATGAAGAGAGAGAGAGGAGAGAGAGAGAGAGAGGGAGGGAGAGAGAGGGGGAGGGAGAGAGAGAGGGAGAGAGAGAGGGAGGGAGAGAGGGAGAGAGGGAGGGAGGGAGACAGGGAGAGAGACAGAGGGGGGGGAAGGAGGAGAGAAAGAGAGGCAGATGGAGAGAGAGGCAGATTGTGACAGCCTGGCTAAGGAGGACAAACAGAGAGAGAGAGACATACAGACATGCTGCAGACAGAAGGACCAGATCATGTTACTAACTGGAGCCGTCCCCCTCCCCAGCACAGACCGTTACTTCGCCCAGGTGGAGCCGTCCCCCCTCCCCAGCACAGACCGTTACTTCCCCAGGTGGAGCCGTCCCCCTCCCCAGCACAGACCGTTACTTCCCCAGGTGGAGCCGTCCCCCTCCCCAGCACAGACCGTTACTTCCCCAGGTGGAGCCGTCCCCTCCCCAGCACAGACCGTTACTTCCCCAGGTGCAGCCGTCCCCCTCCCAGCACAGACCGTTACTTCCCCAGGTGCAGCCGTCCCCCTCCCCAGCACAGACCGTTACTTCCCCAGGTGGAGCCGTCCCCCTCCCCAGCACAGACCGTTACTTCCCCAGGTGGAGCCGTCCCCCCTCCCCAGCACAGACCGTTACTTCCCCCAGGTGGAGCCGTCCCCCTCCCCAGCACAGACCGTTACTTCCCCAGGTGGAGCCGTCCCCCTCCCCAGCACAGACCGTTACTTCCCCAGGTGCAGCCGTCCCCCTCCCCAGCACAGACCGTTACTTCCCCAGGTGCAGCCGTCCCCCTCCCCAGCACAGACCGTTACTTCCCCAGGTGGAGCCGTCCCCCTCCCCAGCACAGACCGTTACTTCCCCAGGTGGAGCCGTCCCCCCTCCCCAGCACAGACCGTTACTTCCCCAGGTGGAGCCGTCCCCCTCCCCAGCACAGACCGTTACTTCCCCAGGTGGAGCCGTCCCCCTCCCCAGCACAGACCGTTACTTCCCCAGGTGGAGCCGTCCCCCTCCCCAGCACAGACCGTTACTTCCCCAGGTGGAGCCGTCCCCCTCCCCAGCACAGACCGTTACTTCCCCCAGTGGAGCCATCCCCCTCCCCAGCACAGACCGTTACTTCCCAGGTGGAGCCGTCCCCCTCCCCAGCACAGACCGTTACTTCCCCAGGTGGAGCCGTCCCCCTCCCCAGCACAGACCGTTACTTCCCCAGGTGGAGCATCTCAAAAGGCATGCGGCCTCTCGCTCATAAACCTTCAGATTTCACTCTTTGTTTGTTTTGTCTCACTGCTTGCCAGTTAAATGGCAGATTAGCATATTTGAAATGGCATTCTCTGAACCAGGGCCAGCTCTGAGGATCCAGCCAGGCCTGCATCCCTGGAGAGGCCATGTGAGGAGATCATTGATCATGTTATTCTGCACATCAGGCTGAAATGCATTTGATTTCTTTTCTTGGACGTGTCAATGGCAGAGCACCCTATACTGAGAACAGCAGCTCCCCCCATCTCTCCCTCCCTCTCTCCATCCCTCTCTCCATCCCTCTCCCATCCCTGTCTCCATCCATCTCTCCATCCCTCTCTCCATCCATCTCTCCATCCCTCTCTCCCTCCCTCTCTCCATCCATCTCTCCATCCATCTCCATCCATCTGTCCCTCCATCTCTCCATCCCTCTCTCCATCCATCTGTCCCTCCATCTCTCCATCCATCTCTCCATCCCTCTCTCCATCCATCTGTCCCTCCATCTCTCCATCCATCTCTCCATCCATCTGTCCCTCCATCTCTCCATCCATCTCTCCATCCATCTGTCCCTCCCTCTCTCCCTCCATCTCTCCATCCATCTCTCCATCCCTTTCTCCATCCATCTGTCTCTCCCTCCATCCATCTGTCCCTCCCTCTCTCCCCTCCGTCTCTCCATCCATCTGTCCCTCTGTCTGTTTCCAGACTGCATGTGACCCTCACAAAACATCTGCAAGGAAAGCAAATCAGGAGAAACCATCCTGACACCGCCTAGCTAAGCTCTGATTGGTTGGTTTCCACGTAGAGGCCAGGCTGCAGTGTTGATGTTATATAATTACTGCAAACAGCCTATTGATTGTTCAGAAAACAATTGGGAAACTAAAAGGGTCAGATTGATGTAATTAGCAGCAGCTTAGTAGCAGCTTGGTGGGCTGCTTCAGTGTGATTGTCAGGGCTGAGGACTGCCAGGCCCAGGTCACTGCACAACCACCCCTCAGAGCAAGGGGGAACAGAGAAGACACCTGTTAAAGAGTGTGTTCAACAGAGAAGAGCCCTCGCAGTGCCAACTCTCCAGTAAATCTAAACCAAATTGATAAATAAACAAAGTTGTGTTCCTGGTGAGCAGAGGCTGAACCCTCAGAGCCAGCCCTCTCTGCCCCCCCAGCCCTCCCAGCCCTCTCTGCCCCCCCAGCCCTCCCAGCCCTCTCTGCCCCCCCAGCCCTCCCAGCCCTCCCAGCCCTCGCCTGTCTCCCTGCCCTCACCTGTCTCCCTGCCCTCACCTGTCTCCCTGCCCTCGCCTGTCTCCTTGCCCTCGTCTGTCTCCCTGCCCTCCCAGCCCTCCCTGCCCTCACCTGTCTCCCTGCCCTCGTCTGTCTCCCTGCCCTCATCTGTCTCCCTGCCCTCGCCTGTCTCCCTGCCCTCGCCTGTCTCCCTGCGGTCCCCTGTCTCCCTGCGGTCCCCTGTCTCCTGTCTCTGGTCCTGCAGACGATAGGGCCCTGGTGGGATGAGATATTGATTAGCAGCTTGAATCTCTTAATGAAAAGACTATTGATGTTCTCCTTTCTCTTTGAAGCACTCTCCCCCTCCTTACCTCCTCTCTCCTGCCTTCCCCTTCAGCCTCAAAGGATCCAGAAAGGGCCAGAAAGGTCGTACCACTGAGGGAGAGGGAGAGAGACTTCGCTCAGGATACGATAGAAGTGTTTCTGTCACGGCTGGTTCTCACTGCAGCTGTTTGGTCCATGTGTCCCTGAGAACACAGACACTCACAATCACAACTCAGATCCTGAGTCATCCATTAAAAATGCAACATGTTGTCTAGTCAAGAGTGGGAGAGTCAAGAGAATATTCCTGTTTCATAAGCAGGAGTTCCTCTTCAGACAGATTCAGAGTGCTGATATAGAGTGGGAGGAAACAGCAGAGAGAGAGAGGTGTGGGCTCATGAACATGCATGATTCCTCGAGACGAGGCGCTGTGCTGTGTGTTGCTGTGGGGCACCCCCAGGGGGGGGGGGGGGGGGGGGGGGTGCAGTGATGAACCCTGGCTGTCTGGCCTGTTAGTCCTGCACGGCCTGCAGAGCTGCAGATGTGCTGTGACACGCAGGGGTGTGGGGGCTGGTGAGGACAGAGAGAGAGGCCAAGCTGTCATCTGCTTTACCAACATGTCCCCTTCCTCTCTCTCCTCTGTGTGTGCGCGTGTCTGTGTGTGGGTGCTTGTGTATGTATATATGTATGTTTGTGTGTGTTTGTGTGTATGCATGGTTGTGTGTGTGTGTATGTATGTATATATGTGTGTGTATGCATGTGTGTGTGTACGTATATATGTGTATGTGTGTGTGTGTGTATGTGTGTGTGTCATGCAGGTGACCTGGTGTCGAGGGCCATGCACCACCTCCAGCCCCTGCAGGTAAAGGTGCACAGCACCAGCACTCCTCACCACCAGGGGAGCTGTGGGGTGCACTGGGACCCCGAGGCGCTCTACACCCTCTGCTACTTCATGCACTGCCCCCACATGGAGTGGGAGAACCCCAACGTGGAACCTTCCAAGGTCACCCTGCAGACGGAGAGGTGAGAACCTCCTGATCCCGGGTTAGTCCGTCCAGCAGACTGTTAGATCAGGCTTGAATCTAACGGCCTCAGTCATTCCTAGAGGAAGCACTCACCACACTGCCCAGCCCCCTGCTGGTACTCTGGGGGGGGGGGGGGGGGGGTCATAGAGAGGCTTGTGATTGGTTGCTGTGGGTCTGTAGACAGCAGAGAGTGGGGCCCGAGGGTGGGGCTGTTGGAAGGGACACTCACATGGTGTCAGTGACGGCAGTGGTTCGATGGCAGCTGTTTTGTTGATGTATGGGGGGCCTTGTTTAAAAAGGTTACGTAACGTTTCCATAGTGTCGATTAAAAACTCTGGCTCCAACCAGGGCACACACACACCTCCCTGACACACACACACACCTCCCTCTCCTCTCCATCTCCCTGGTACACACACACACCTCCCTCTCCTCTCCATCTCCCAGGTACACACACACCTCCCTCTCCTCTCCATCTCCGTGGTACACACAAACAAACTAAATGTTTTGACAAATTAGCTGTCCACGTGTATTTGCAATTTGTGCTTTTTAGGATACGATAGAGCGGTAGAAGAGAGTGGTAAAGAGAGGTAGAAGAGAGTGACAGAGAGAGAGAGAGAGAAAGAGAGAGGGAGAGGGAGAGATTGAAAGAGAGAGGGAGAAGGAGAGAGAGAGATGGAGAGAGGTATAGAGAGGGAGAGAGAGAGAGAGAGAGGTAGAGGTAGAGAGAGAGAGAGAGAGGTAGAGGTAGAGAGAGGGAGAGAGAGAGAGAGAGAGAGGTAGAGAGAGGGAGAGAGGGAGAGAGAGGTAGAGAGAGAGGTAGAGAGAGGTAGACAGAGGTAGAGAGAGAGGTAGAGAGAGGGAGAGAGAGGTAGAGAGAGAGGTAGAGAGAGAGGTAGAGAGAGGGAGAGAGAGGTAGAGAGAGGTAGAGAGAGGTAGAGAGAGAGGTAGAGAGAGGGAGAGAGAGGTAGAGAGAGAGGTAGAGAGAGGTAGAGAGAGGGAGAGAGAGGGAGAGAGAGGTAGAGAGAGGGAGAGAGAGGGAGAGAGAGGTAGAGAGAGGGAGAGAGAGGTAGAGAGAGTGAGAGAGAGGTAGAGAGAGGGAGAGAGAGGTAGAGAGAGGTAGAGAGAGGTAGAGAGAGGTAGAGAGAGGTAGAGAGAGGGAGAGAGAGAGGTAGAGAGAGGTAGAGAGAGGGAGAGAGAGGGACTAACAGTGCGTCTGACAGGCGATGCTGAGCAGCTTTCCGGCCCTGAGGGCCTCCAGGTTTTATTACCTGTCATGGAGAAAGAGAGGAAGCTCACAGCTGCTGTTCCCCCAAGGTCTCTCGCCCTCTTACATCTGCAGCTCTGAGCACTGTAAGGAAAGCTGCCCCACTGAACAGATCTGAACCCAGCCTGTCCCCTGTCTCTCTGCTCTCAGCCCCTGAACCCAGCCTGTCCCCTGTCTCTCTGCTCTCAGTCCCTGAACCCAGCCTGTCCCCTGTCTCTCTGCTCTCAGCCCCTGAACCCAGCCTGTCCCCTGTCTCTCTGCTCTCAGCCCCTGAACCCAGCCTGTCCCCTGTCTCTCTGCTCTCAGCCCCTGAACATTATATTATATTTATTATATTTATATTATATTATATTTATATTTATATATTTAGTCATTTAGCAGACGCTCTTATCCAGAGCGACTTACAGTAAGTACTGGGACATTCCCCCGAGGCAAGTAGGGTGAAGTGCCTTGCCCAAGGACACAACGTCATTGGCCTGGCGGTGAATCAAACCGGCAACCTTCGGATTACTAGACCGATTCCCTCACCGCTCAGCCACCTGACTCCCGAACCCACCTGAACCCAGCCTGTCCCCTGTCTCTCTGCTCTCAGTCCCTGAACCCAGCCTGTCCCCTGTCTCTCTGCTCTCAGTCCCTGAACCCAGCCTGTCCCCTGTCTCTCTGCTCTCAGCCCCTGAACCCAGCCTGTCACCTGTCTCTCTGCTCTCAGCCCCTGAACCCAGCCTGTCCCCTGTCTCTCTGCTCTCAGTCCCTGAACCCAGCCTGTCCCCTGTCTCTCTGCTCTCAGCCCCTGAACCCAGCCTGTCCCCTGTCTCTCTGCTCTCAGCCCCTGAACCCAGCCTGTCCCCTGTCTCTCTGCTCTCAGCCCCTGAACCCAGCCTGTCCCCTGTCTCTCTGCTCTCAGCCCCTGAACCCAGCCTGTCCCCTGTCTCTCTGCTCTCAGTCCCTGAACCCAGCCTGTCCCCTGTCTCTCTGCTCTCAGCCCCTGAACCCAGCCTGTCCCCTGTCTCTCTGCTCTCAGCCCCTGAACCCAGCCTGTCCCCTGTCTCTCTGCTCTCAGCCCCTGAACCCAGCCTGTCCCCTGTCTCTCTGCTCTCAGCCCCTGAACCCAGCCTGTCCCCTGTCTCTCTGCTCTCAGCCCCTGAACCCAGCCTGTCCCCTGTCTCTCTGCTCTCAGCCCCTGAACCCAGCCTGTCACCTGTCTCTCTGCTCTCAGCCCCTGAACCCAGCCTGTCCCCTGTCTCTCTGCTCTCAGCCCCTGAACCCAGCCTGTCACCTGTCTCTCTGCTCTCAGCCCCTGAACCCAGCCTGTCACCTGTCTCTCTGCTCTCAGCCCCTGAACCCAGCCTGTCACCTGTCTCTCTGCTCTCAGCCCCTGAACCCAGCCTGTCCCCTGTCTCTCTGCTCTCAGCCCCT